>NC_142392.1:14079854-14379854 GCF_059441095.1 Idiotropiscis lumnitzeri
ATGAAATAGGAAAATATTAAAATGTAAAATTGGAAACCACATACAGACTTAATTCAATTAACAAATATAGAAACATTTTATAAATATTGAACTATTTGAGAAGAGTCCTGATCTTGAAATAAATATTGAATTATAAAAAATACTAAAAAATTTATTCAATAACCCGACCCCGGATGAGCGGCCGGAAATGGCTGGATGGATGGAATAATTTAAATTGCATACATATTCAAATGAACAAATATGTTAAGAAATAATCAAGAGTGAAATAAAAAGGTTTAAATTAATATTGATATAATTTCACATATTAAAATAATTGAATAAATATTGTAGTATTACATAAGCAAGCTTAAATATAAATTGAAATAAATGAAAAAAAAAGTATTGTATTTTTAAATGGCCTAATTTAGATCTGGGAAGTAATTCTCTTTATGAAACTATGAAGGGACTGAAGCTCACAGAAGTGACCAGTCTTGGTTCTGAAGTTCCGATGTAACCAGATACTGCCCTGAGAGAAAATGGGCCTGAGCATTGTTTATGGTGGGGGCAATTCTCTTGCGAGGTCAGTGACCTTCCAGGGTATGGAAGTAATTTAAGGTGCCTTCAGTGAAGTCCTACTTTGTCCAACTTGAATGAATCCACATCAAAATACCATCATTTATGACACCACGGCTGGACAAATAATATACAGAAACACACTTACGCACCACTAAGTGAGTGTTGGACGATATAGCTTCTCTTGAAATGTCCGACTTGAAAATGTCCTTGCAAGTGTATCTGCAATTAAATTCACAGGACCTTTTCAAACTTGTCTTTATCTTTGGGTTCATCATAAACAAAGGTGTTGAATACAGTGAACCCCCGCTACTTCGCGGTTCACCTTTCGCGGGTTCAGTGCTTCGCGGGTCTAAAAATAATTCGGGGGCATTGTAGTTTCGCCGAGCGGCACGACGGGGCGCTGGAGCGGTTAGACGGCCGGCGTGCGCCGAAGAAGAGCGTGGGCGAAGAGGAGAGTGGACGAAGAAGAGCACCTTCCCCGGGCACGGGCGGTGTCAAGCGGCCCCTAAGTTTAACCGAATGGAAGATCCGCAGGAGGAGGGCGGGCGTGTGTCACAGTTATGCCAAATAGGAGCACCTTCCGCCCGGGCAACGGCGGAGAGCGAGGCTGTCAGTTATGAATGAATGAATAAATAAATAAATGAAGAATGCCACCTTTCATTTCACTGTCATGATCCGTGCCTGTCATGCCGCGTGTGTTTTTGTTTTTTCAACTGTGTGGGCGTTCCTCCAGCGATCGTCTCGTCAGCTGCTGCGAGACGCGCTGATTACACTGACTATATTGTGATTATAATAAATATCTTTGTATCACCACCTTTTTTCCCGTGTCTGCGTTTGGAGAGTCCTGCTCAACCCTCCAGCTCTGCTGGAGGATCATAACATTCACAGGGCACACCGGACGGCGTACCAGCAGGTAAAAGTCGAAGTAATTAAATACAAAAAGAAGTAATTGAATAAATACAAAAATAATGGCTGGGGAATAAAAAAATGTTTTAATAATAATTTGTTTTTTTTTGTTCTCACATGAATTTCACTCTCTCTCTCTCTCTACCCATATACATACATATATATATATATATATATATATATATTTTTTTTTTTCTTTTAAAGTATTTTTGAAGGTGCGCCGCTACTTCGCGGATTTTCAGTTTTCGCGGGTGGTCTCGGTCCCCATAAACCGCGATAACCGAGGGTTCACTGTATAACATATTTGATTCAAAATCACATTTACATCTTATCACAAAGAGTCAATTCCTTCAGTTTTTTGTTGTCTTTTTTTAATCTTCAAGGATTCTCACCAGCACAATTGTGTCTCTCAGCACCCTTTTTAGAAAAGAATTTTTTAGCACAAACGCTGCAACTGAATGGCTTGTCTCCAGTGTGTGTGGCTCGTTAAATGCGACTTACGATAGAAACTCTTTCCACAAACTGAGCAGGAAAAGGGTTTTTCGCCACCGTGCGTTCTTGCGTGCCTTGTTAATGTTGATTTTTGAGTGAAACTTTTCCTACAAACTGAGCAGGAAAAAGGTTTTTCTCCACTGTGCGTTCTTGTGTGGATTGTTATATCAAACCTTCGAGAGAAGCTTTTGCCACAAACTGAGCAGGAAAGAGTTTCTTCTCCACTGTGTGTTCTTGTGTGCCGTTTTAAAGACAACTTTGAAGTTGATGATTTCCCACACTGAGAACATACCCAATTGTCAGTGTGACATGCCCTTTCACCTTTGGCTTGCCCATCATCATCATCATCGTGTGATAATGTGTCCTCATTATGTGCTTGTGATGGCCCCCAGCGGTCTTCATCACCTTCTGTTGTCACGTGACTACTTGAACTGCTGCTTGTAGGCTCCGCCCCTCTGTTGTCCTCACTCTCATCCTTGTTTTCATCTTCAGTCTTTATAGGGACAAAGTTCAGTGGTGACTTGTTGATCTCCTCCTCCTCCTCCTCCTCCTTTTTTATGTGAGTCAAGTCTGGCTCCTCTTTCACGGAACGGAGATCGTATTCACTGACGTCTGCAGGACACAAAAAGACAAATTTGGTTTGATCAAGTCCAAGCTCATGCGGCGACTTTGTCTTATATTGCTTCTACCGTGCTACCTTGACTTGTGCCTGCCGCATACGAAGCAATGCGTGCGACCCCTATTTAGAATTAGAATTAGAAATCCCTTTATTGTCATTGTACTCAAGTGTGCAACGAGATTAGAGAGCTCCCCTCTCCAGTGCAATACAACAATAATACAGACAAATATATAAATTAGATAAATAAATAAGAGAGTGCAATGGAATTTAGAACTGAATAGGGTATATAGAAACACATCACAATGCTGTTTTGCAAGGTTAGGGTGGTCTCGTGTGTGTGTGAGAGTTCAGTATGGAGATGGCTCTCGGGAAGAAACTGTTTCTCAGTCTATTGGTCCTCGATTTGATGCATCTGTAGCGCCTGCCAGAGGGCATCAGGTCGAACAGGTGTGAGTTTGGGTGGGTATTGTCTTTGACGATGTTGAGAGCCCTTCTGAGGCACCGGGCGGTGTAGATGTCCGACAGTGAGGGGAGAAGGCAGCCAATAATCCTTTGCGCTGTTTTGACTGTCCTCTGGAGCCTCACTCTGTCCGCCTCAGTGCAGCCGCTGTACCAGGTGGAGACACAGTACGTCAGCAGGCTCTCGATGGACGAGTGGTAGAAGGCCAGCAACAGCTTCTTGTCCAGGTTGAATTTCCTGAGGACTCTCAGGAAGTGCAGACGCTGGTGGACCTTCTTTACCACTGCTGTGGTGTTGTGTGTCCAGGAGAGGTCATCGGAGCTCTGTACTCCCAGGAACTTGAACGTGTGGACCCTCTCCACACATTCGCCTCTGATGTAGAGGACGTGTGGCACAGTCTAATTCCTCCTAAAGTCAATGACAATCTCCTTTGTTTTTGAAATGTTAAGTTGCAGTCTTTTGTCCTCACACCAAGCCGTTAGTCTCTGGACCTCCTCCCCGTAGGCTGCCTCGTCACCTTTCGAGATCAGACCGACCACTGTCATGTCGTCGGCAAATTTGACGATGGTATTATTACAGCGGGCCGGGCTGCATTCATAGGTGTAGAGGGCGTATAGGAGAGGACTCAGCACGCATCCTTGAGGAGAACCGGTGCTCAGCGTTCGGGTGGAGGACATGTAGGGGCCGAGTAACACAATCTGGGGTCTGTTGGTCAGAAAGTCCTTAATCCAGATGCGTGTGAGGGCAGGGAGACCGAGAATGTCCAGTTTGGAGATGAGGATGTCTGGTATTATCCTGTTGAATGTCGAGCTGTAGTCCACAAAGAGTATCCTGGCATAGCTCTGCTGTTGTTCCAGGTGGCCCAGCACACATGCAGAGCAGTGTCGATGGCGTCCTCAGTGGATCTGTTAGCCCGGTATGCAAACTGGTAGGGGTCCAGAGTGGGAGGAAGGCAGTCCTTGATGTGCTGGAGAACCAGCCTCTCGAAGCACTTCATGACGACTGGCGTGAGAGCAACAGGGCGGTCGTCATTCTGGTGGATTGTGGGTGACTTTTTGGGGCCAGGAATAATGGTGGAAGTTTTCAAGCAGGAGGGGATGACTGCATGAGCCAGGGAGCGGTTGAAGATCCTGCAAAAAACATGTGATAGTTGGCGGGCACATGCTCTGAGGAATTTGTCTGGTATTCCGTCGGGTCCAGTAGCTTTCCTGGGGTTAATAGCCAGGAGCGCACGCCTCACATCGTGTTCCTCTATGGTGAGTGAGGGGGAGTTGAGGCATGGAGTGCGGGAGTGTGACGGTTGGAGTGAGTCAAAGCGAGCAAAGAAGGAGTATAGCTCCTCCGCCAGCAACGTACTCAGGTCTACAGACGTTATGCTACTGGCTCGGCAGTTGGTGATGCTCCGTAGACCCTGCCACACCTCCTGTGGTCTGTTGCTGGCAAGGTGGGACTCCAGCCTCCCTTGTAGTCTGTTTTGGCTCGCTTAATGCCTTTTTTCAGGTCAGCACAGGCCACACTGTACATGTCTCTGTCACCTGACCTGAAGGCAGTGTCACGGGCCGTGAGGAGTGATCGAACCTGGCTGGACATCCAGGGTTTCGTGTTCGGGAAAGTCCGAAGGGTCCTGTTTAGAAACTTCTCTGACAGTTCCGAAATATGAACTTGACAAACGTCTTCAACTTAACTTTTATTGCCGATTTTGTTAAAACATCTGCCACCATGTTGTCGGTTGGACAGTATTTCACACAGATTATCCTGTACCGCAGGCGTGGGCAAACTACGGCCCGGGGGCCACATGCGGCGTTTTGATCAGGCTCGCTGAACTTGAAAAAAAAATTAAATGAATAAACCTTGTTCATGTTTTATTTTCAAAATACTGTGTTTTTTCAAAGACATATATATTGTTGTAATGCTTTTTTTTCACTTTCATTTAAAATTAAATGTATTTTTTTTTCTCAGATGAGGTGAGGGTACCAAAACACTTTATCCATCTGCTCCTGGTCCGGCCCGTCTGTCAAATTTTTAGAACCCATTGTGGCCCGCCAATCAAAAGGTTTTCCCACCCCTGCTGTAAAGGATTACAGGAACCTATCCCAGGTGTCTATGGGCGAAGGGCACACAACTCCCTGAACTGGTCGCCAGCCAGGAACAAGGCAGACATAGACACTGTCACTGAGTGAGAACCTGAGAGTAAAACGTGTACAAACCTGCTTCGTGTAGTAGCACAACACGAGGCTGGTTGCAAACTTCGTCCAGCAGTTGAAGATGTTGCTCGTTCTCTTCTTTTATTCCACAAAGTTCCTCTTTGTACTTGGGTGTCATTCTAGCACACATTTTCAAACGCCAATCTCAACAAATCCGCACTTGGTCTTTGCTTGGCGATAACTCGTAAGCTTCTCTTTGTTCGACGAGACGAATGAAAGATGGCGTCGTTTTTTTCCTTCGAGAAAATAGCAGTCTGTTCGTCACGAAAGCGGAAGAACAGGACACACCCCGCTGTGATATGATTGGCTGCTGGCTGTGTGGAGCACTGTCACCAACTCACCGACAGATGTCGCCATTTGCGATGCAAATCATCCTTATCTTCTTTTAAACATAGAGAAAAACCTAAGATGCACATGAACAAACATTTTAGTTCCCAAATATGAACTTGAGAGATGTATTGAATTTTATTTTTGTTGCTGGTTTTGTTTTCACATCTGACACCATGTTGTTGGTTGGACAGTATTCCAAATGTATTTCTCTATTATTAACAGTTGACATGATAAAATGAAACTTTATGTCAACATATTTGCCTTTTTACAGGGTTTTTCGCCAGCGACGTGGTTGCGAATTTTAAATTAAAATACGTCACTGTTTTATTCTCTAAATGTTAAAGTCTTAAAAAATGATTTCAGTGTTTATAACTTAACTAACTTAAATATTTCATTATTCATTTCAGTATTCATTAAACTACGGTGATTTTTTTTTCAAGATTCATTGAACTGTTTTAGTAATAATTTAGTATTCAATGTTTAATCGTTACTGTAGTTACTTTTTAAATATTTGTGTCACTATTTTGTTCAATTCTTATGTGATGGAAAATTATTTAGCAAGTCAGGTTTTTGTTATTTATTGTGGCCACCTGCTTTTGAAGAAAGTGACTTTCGCATCTTGTACAAGAGGATCCTTTGTGAAGCCAAAACAACACGACCTTGACTGATAAGTAGGCTCAATGCAGAAAAAGTATCTTTTTGTTTTAAGATTACACAGTTCCTGCCAAATAAATCTTCATCTTCCTGTGCATCAGTATCTTCCCACGCACTTCTCCCACTGAGATCACTCTGCAGACTGACTCAAAAGACAATTTATTTTCCAGACTATCTCATTGATCTTCCCTTACTGCTGAAAATTCCACAACAATCTGGGGTCAGACGTGGGATAGCTGAAGATCCGCCGGTGAAATTCAGGGACGCTGGCGGGTGGCCTACAGGGTCTGTGATGACAAATAATCGCTGACTCCAGTCGCCATTAAATTGCAAACTCTTGACATTCCAAAACCTTTGCGAGAAACTGAGACAATTTGCGTTTCTCTTTCTTGTTCTTTTTATCGTTAAACTTCTAGTTTAGTTTTTCACCTTTTCACAGCGTAATGAAGGCCAGTTGAGCAAGTGGAACAAGTCATTTTATTGATGATTGTGGAAGGAACCGATTTCATAAGCACTGTTTCTTCTCACACCTTTTCCATTAAATGCGATTAAAAAGACAACTGAAAAGCATAATGTTAACAAATGTTGTTCCAGGCAAAGGCAATTAATTTCATTTACATGTTTGATGTCAACACAAAAAAAATCATCACTCAGACACATTGGTTATTGTGACAATGATTACATTGGCTTAGTGTCAATAAAAAATCTTTGCAAAATTCAATTAATCATATTTCATTCAAAATCACATTTACATCTTACCACAAAGAGTCGGTTCCTTCAGTTTTTTTAAGCTTCAAGCATCGCTGCTATTCTCGCCATCACAATCGTGTCTTTCAGCACTATGTTTTGTAGCGAATTTTTTATCACAAACGCTGCAACTGAATGGCTTGTCTCCAGTGTGTGTTGTTGTGTGGATTGTTAAATGAGAATTTTGGGAGAAACTCTTGCCACAAACTGAGCAAGAAAAAGGTTTTTCTCCACTGTGTGTTCTTGTGTGGATCCGTAAATGTGACTTTTCAGAGAAGCTTTTTCCGCAAACCGAGCAGGAAAAAGGTTTTTCTCCAGTGTGTATTCTTTTGTGGTATGTTAAACTTGAATTTTGAGAGAAACTCTTGCCACAAACTGAGCAGTAAAAAGGTTTTTCTCCAACGTGTGTTCTTGTGTGGATTCGTAAATATGACTTTTCAGAGAAGCTTTTACTGCAAACCGAGCAGGAAAAAGGTTTTTCTCCAGTGTGTGTTCTTGTGTGGCTTGTGAAATGCGACTTTTGAGAGAAACTCTTGCCACAAACTGAGCAGGGAAAACGTTTTTCACCACTGTGTGTTTTTCTATGTTTTGTTAAAGCCGAGTTGTCAGAGAAGCATTTTCCACAAACGGAGCATGAAAAAGGTTTTTCTCCAGTGTGCGTTCTTGTGTGATTTATTAAATCAGACTTTCGAGAGAAACATTTACCGCAAACCAAGCAGGAAAAAGGTTTTTCTCCACTGTGTGTCCTTGTGTGCCTTGTTAATCGTGACTTTAGAGAAAAGCTTTTACTGCAAACTGAGCAGGAAAAAGGTTTTTCACCACTGTGTGTTTTTCTATGTTTTGTTAAAGTTGATTTTTGAGAGAATCCTTTGCCACAAACAGAGCAGGACAAGGTTTTTTCTCCATTTTGTGTTCTTGTGTGCCTTGTTAAATGTGAGTTTTGGGAGAAGCTTTTACCACAAACTGAGCAAGAAAAAGGGTTTTCTCCACTGTGTGTTCTTGTGTGCGGTTTTAAAGACAGCTTTGATGTTAATGAGTCAGTGTGACATGCCCTTTCACCTTTGGCTTGCCCATCATCATCATCATCATTAGTATTATCGTCGTCATGAGCACCTTATGTGCTCGTGATGGCCCCCAGTGGTCTTCGTCACTTTCTGTTGTCACGTGATGACTTGAACTGCTGCTTGGAGGCTCCACCCCTCTGTTGTCCTCACTCTCATCCTTGTTTGCATCTTCACACTTTATAGGGACAAAGTTCAGTGGTGACTTGTTGATCTCCTCCTCCCCCTCCTCCTTTTTGATATGAGTCAAGTCTGGCTCCTCTTTCACAGAACGGATATCGTTTTCACAGACGTCTGCAGGACACAAAAAGACAAACACACATTTGGTTTGGTCAAATCAAACCTCATGTGGCGACTTTGTCTTGTATTGTTTCTACATGACTTGTGCCTGCCGCACACGGAACAATGCGTGCGACCCGGTGTGAAAGAAATTACATGTCATGTCATCATGTTTCAAAACTATGCTTACAGATTAATAGAAGGTCACAAAAACATGGACCTCTTAAACAGGAAAACGTTAGTTCAGTGGTAACAGAGTTGTGTCTTTGCTGGCAGTTTAGCAGGAAGCCACAAAAACAGATGCGCGTCTTGAACCGTGTTTGACAGGAAACCAAAGATGTTTTGGAAGCTGAAACCGTTACAACAAAAGGAAGCGTGTGGACGGGTGTGAAAGTGTGTCCATTTTGTATGAGTTTGCATATTCAAATCTGCATCAATAAAAAGCCACATGGGAGAAGAAATCTTTGGCTTTCACTCTGGGAACTACCATATTTTCCGACCCATAGGGCGCTCTTTAAAGTCCCGAATCTTCCCCAAAACAAACAAAGCGCCTTGTAAGTCGACGCGCCCATTATATGGACTAAGTATCACTCGCGACCATCAACCCTTTTACTCATTGGGCTGTTTGGAGTGCATGTTAGCACACCCTGCTGGACAAAGTGTGAGTCATCTATGCTTCTTATTGACCGTGACTTATACATTATGTGACTATGGTGTTTGGGTGATGGTGAAGGAGAAAGCTGGACAAAAGGGCAGCTGTCCACAATGTTGTAGTCTGTCTTATCATTTATGTTATAGCAAGCAAGAAACGTCCCAGATTTAGATGACAGACAAAAAGCCCAAAGCACATCTCTCCAAACAGTCATGTGATTGGCTGAGTCTGAGTGGCTCCCAAGAAGCCATTGCTATAATCATTTTGTGTTATTTTTATTTCTTTTGGGTTTATTGATGGCATGAGAGATACATGTTTTGTGTTAATTTTATTTCTTTGTTTCATTGTTTGCTTGTATGCTGAGTTTTTTTTGTTTTGATTTGAAACCGTGACTCTAAGGAGTGTGGTGACCAGTGAAGTCCCTCCCCTGACGTTGTCTTGTAGACTTTTGCCAAGACACCTGTTATTGGTTAGAGTCATTGTTAATGACAGTGATTCCCAAAGGATTAATGGCATCTGTCATTGAAGTGGGGCAATTCCTTATGGTATTAAGTCCAAGTGAGTTGCCATCGGCTGAGTTAGCGCGAGCAGCTGAGCTGTAGCTGAGCTAACAGCAGCCGAGCTCGCCCCAACAGGTGATGCGCCCTTCGAGGCAGCGCGTCCTATGGCCGTAAAAATACGGTAAATGTTCCTGGCCTTGTTGGTAGAAAAGGGGGTTGTGGCGTACTCCCTTTTTAAGCCCATTGTAAGGCAAATATGCAGATGCATTCCTTGCAGTATGTGCTTGTTCAATGATAAGATCCGAGCAACCCTAGATGGACGCATTCAATGTATTTTAAATGTTTGGATGGGGTGAAACTACGCACATGTGCACAAAACAGTGCAGAGCCACCCCAGGTTCATTGACTCTCACCTGACGAAGCCAGAACAAAGTTAATAAATAAATAAGACCAATACGTACTTGACTTTTTAAAATAACGTAATATTTTGTGGTTTATCCACTAAAATTGATCAACCACCATTGATGTTTTCGCCGCACTGTGCACATTTTTTAGAGTCAAGCAAAATTCCTTCCCTAAGGAATTGCTTGAACAAGATATAAAAACCAGAAAATGGAAAATAATCAGTTCAAATTTTATACAGGGAAAACACGGAGTTTACCCCCCACTATTGGTTATTCTTTGGCATTTATTTTCTGGACTGATTTCATTTGCCAAAAACAAATGTTCAGCAAACCGACAAGAAAAAGGCAATATTTAAAAATAAAACGGCAATAACCTTGAACGCATTTCCCCAAACAACTTAATGTTGTGATGAATATTTCTAATGATAGAAAGTCGCTCTTTACAAAACAAATGAGAATAAGACGTGTACAAACCTGCTTTGAGTGGCACAGCACGAGGCTGGTTGCAAACTTCGTCCAGTAGTTGAAGATGTTGCTCGTTCTCTTCTATTATTCCACAAAGTTCCTCTTTGCACTTGGGTGTCGTTCTTGCACACATTTTCAAATGATAATTCCAAAAAATCCGCACTTGATCTCTGTTTGGCGATGAGTCATGTGCCTCTTTTCGTTCGCGGCTAGCTAGCTAACAAGCTAAGCTAACTACGCCGAAAAGCATCAACGCGCGAAGATGAGGTTATCGGGACACAAAGACTTAATGAATTATGTCGTAGTCCTTTAGAGTAGCACTGGACATTCTGTGAGAAATTTACAGTCAGTTCCACACTAAATCAGAAGAATTGAGCGGTGGGTGTTTTTATTTCGGAGTGGACGGGTCGGTGGATGTGGTCGAGGTCCTTCGGAAGCTGCGCGCTTGCTAATGACGTCATGCTTTAAGCGCGTATTTTTCAAATATATTTCTTTGCCTCTGTGTTTGTTTTTACCCCTGGCTGTTCTATTTTAATATATGTTTTATATAATATTTCAATTCGGTTGATAAAAAAAATTAACAAAATAACTAAATTAACGCCGCATTGGCGAGTCAGCCCTGCGTCACTTCCGCCTTTGCCCCGGAAACCGCTGCTGATCCAGCAGTGAGACGTTTCCGTTTCTCCTACCGAACTTGCAACAATGCTGTGGTTCACTCGGGCTGCAAGATTGTATGAATATAATGTCTGCATATACCAGCAGTGGTTCTCAATTATTTCACGCCCGCCCCTACCAAGAAGAAAAAGATTCGCGCCCCCCCACCACCATTTTTTTCTGTCTTTGTATGTTGATCTTAGATTGTCAATAAAATATCCATAAACTAAGCTAAATTGATAAGAAATATAATTTTTAGAAATAATATAGTGAGGATCTCGAAACTCAGGACTCTGTTGTGCAAATATTGATGAGATGACAAATATTTGTCATGTTATTGTTGGAGTTGAGTCATCGTGGAAATGAGAACTAGTTAGTAAGTCAACCTTTAAAAGCCAAACTTCCTCCAATGCGTGTTCGTTTTTTTGTACTCAAGAAGAAAAGGGTCAAATAAAGACTCAACAACTGATTAGAGTTCCGATATTTAGTTTCTTCCATTTCTGGAGTTCAGGAAATAGTACAAAGACAGATATCTGGGTGGCTTTTTCTTAATCTCACGAGAAACTGCACTCGGGCGAGCACAGTCAAAAAATGTGCACCATCTTTCAGCCCAGCTTCAGTTTTTATAGGAGTTTTTTATGTCAAGAGTAATGTAGGTTGAATCAGTTGAATCGGTCGTCCTCGCTCCCTCCCACGGCACGGGTCCACGTCCAAGGGAAGGTCCTCCCAGGTTAGTCATCGTCTGGATAGTTGATTCCTGTCTGGTCCCCAAGACTGGCACGCCAAGGCTGGCCTTCCCCGGCGGGCAGTCTCTCCGTCTCTCCAGCTGGCATTGCTCTGGAATCTTGTCGGTGTGCATGTGTGCGTGTGTATGGGCACATGTATATGCAGGTATACGTGTATGTGCAGGTGTAAGGGTGTGTCTGTGTTTATGCATGCGTATGTGCATGTGCTCCGATCTCCAATTGTTCCGTCTTTCAGAATGTGTTTTTTTATAGCGTCTGCGTGAGTCCTCCAGTGCCCAATTTGGTATGTTTGCATCTCTACAGCCAATGTGGAGAATGTGCTTCGTCGTATTAGACCATGAAGTGCTCTGAATGCAGCTCATGGAAATGCTATGTGTGCAAATTTGTTCTCACTACCCACAATTTCAATAAATTTCACACATTTAAACTAAGTACTATAAATTTAGCATATGAGAAAAATATAATAAATCAGAAAACAGGACTACAATCCCAGTTATTCTTGTGACCCGTGCTTCTACTTTCATCTGATAAATGCTTTTTGTTTCATCAATGTTTAACATATTCCGTAAATAAGAACCTGCTAAATTAAATAATTGACCTTCTGTCCCGTAAGTGTTTAAAATAATGCCAGCAATCATAATACAATCCTTCATTTACCATTGCAGTCGTCTTATCATTGCAGTTGTCAGGGTCGCCGGTCGGCGAGGAGGAGGTGGACCCAGAACGCGAGGAAGCTGGAGAAGGTGTAACTTAAGCAATTTATTAGGGGACCAAAATAATGACAGACAACGGGGCAGGGTGCAAAATAAGAAAGGCGAACTTAACGTGGCTCAGGAGCAAGGACCGGGACAAATGCTAGGGGGCGAGAGCGGGGGCGAGAGCGGGGGCGAGAGCGGGGGCGCGGACAAGCGCATGAACGAGATCAGAGAGCGGTCGTGACAGTCCGTATTGGAGCAATGCACCGCCAATGAGGTGTCGGAGTGAGGTGTTCAAATAGTCCAGTAATTAGGGGAGCAGATGGGCATCAGGTGTGTGAGGGTAACGGGGAACAGGTGCGTGGCTGGTGGGGAACGAGTGCTGGAGGGAACGCCCCACTCAGCTGACTAAATAAACAGAATGAGCACATGGCAGGAAGGTGAAGAAAATAAGAACAAAAACACTGACATGACCGACACAGGTTATGACAGCAGTATTTTTTATCATTGCAGCACTTTATTAATTTTCCCTCTGTACCATAGACAGACATTCGGAGTGTTTCCTTACACTTGTAAATGTTGTGGGATGTAAGTGTGTATATACACATGGGGATTTGTGTGTTTACGTATATACTGTGTATATTCGCATAGGTTTGCTTTTTCTGAAAGTCTGCTGCTAATGTTATACATTAACGGCTACATTGCACCACCGCCTCTGTGTGATCTACAGTAATACCCCCCTACTTCGCGGTTCACCTTTCGCGGCTTCAGTGCTTCGCGGGTCTAAAAAATATTCGGGGGCATTGTAGTTTAGCCGAGCGGCACGAGGGGGCGCTGGAGCGGTTAGACGGCTGGTGTGCGCCGAAGAGGAGAGTGGACGAAGAAGAGAGTGGAAGAAGAAGAGCACTTTTCCCCGGACACGATTTAGGGCGACGTTTCGCGCGGTTCGGACCGTACCAGAGCTCCGGAGGAGGCCGGCGTGCGTGGCAGTTAAGCCGAAGAGGAACAACTTCCGCCCGGGCTCTAGCTGGGCGACATTTTGCTCCGTGCGAGAGCTCCGGAGGAGACCGGCCGGCGTGCGTGGCAGTTAAGCCGAAGAGGAACAACTTCCGCCCGGGCACTCGCGCGGCGACATTTCGTTTCGTTCGAGACCGTGCGAGAGCTCCGGAGGAGACGGGCCGGCGTGCGTGGCAGTTAAGCCGAAGAGGAACACCTTCCGCCCGGGCATGAGGGGAGCGCGAGGCTGTCAGTTATGAATGAATAAATGAATAAATAAATAAATGAAAAATGCCACCGTACCAGCAGGTAAAAGTCAAAGTAATTAAATAAGTACAAAAAGAGGTAATTGAATAAATACTAAAATAATGGCTGGGGAATAAAAAAAATAATAAGTTTTAATAATAATTTTTTTTTTGTTATAACATGAATTTCACTCTCTCTCTCTCTACCCGTATATATATATATATATATATATATATATATATATATATATATTTTTTTTTTAAGCATTTTTGAAGGTGCGCCACTACTTCGCACCTATATATATATATGTATGTATATATAGGTGCGAAGTATATATAAGTATTTTATTTTATTTTTTTTTTTTTTGAAGGTGCGCCGCTACTTCGCGGATTTTCAGTTTTCGCGGGTGGTCTCGGTCCCCATTAACCGCGATAACCGGGGGTTTACTGTATATATATATTATATTATATTATATATATATATATATATATATAGATGTATATCAATATCATATGTATATATATATATATATCATGTATGTATCTATCTATATATATTTATATATATATATATATATATATATATATCATATGTATATATCATATGTATATATATATATATATATATATTTATATATATATATATATATATCATATGTATATATATCATATGTATATATATATATATCATATGTATATATATATATATATAATATGTATATATATCATATGTATATATATATATATCATATGTATATATATCATATATATATATATATATCATATATATATATATATGTCATATATATATATATATATATATATATATATATATATATATTATATACAGGGTGTCCCAAAATAATGTATACACTCTTTGAATCGTTATAACTTATTTAATTTATGTATTTTGACTTTTGAAATAAAGTGATACAAGAGAAAGAATACATATTAAATGAATCTGAGACTAAAATATACAAAAACCTTAGGAAATTAACCTTTAATAAGATAGAGAACTACTTGGGGTCAATAACAGAATATTCATAATTATGAGTTTACATCAAGTGCTCAAACTGGTTGCCGTTCTGTTCAATACACTTTTCATATCTTGAAGAAATGGACCTACAAACGTCCAGCAACATTTCCAATGGTATTTGAGCACATTCTTCTTCAATTGCTCCTCCCATTTCAGCAATTGTTTTGGGTTTCCTGCTATAAATTTTGTCTTTTAGGAACCCCCACAAAAGGAAATCTATTGGTGTTAATTAAATCTGGCGATCTTGGTGGGTATTCAACTGTCCCTCTTCTTCCAATCCATCTGTTTTGCATATCTTCATCCAGATAAGTTCTCACATCGCGGTGAAAGTGGGGAGGTGCACCATCTTGCTGGAAGAAGAACTCGGTATCTTCAAACTGTTCTTGGAGGTGCGGCATAGCAAATTCCTGTAACATGTGGAGATAGTGTAGGCCTGTTACCGTGCTTTCAAAAAAGAACGGCCCGATAAGCCCTCTGGCTGATAGTCTACACCATACAGTGATTCCAGGCAAATTCAAGTGACGCTCCACTGTAACATGACGATTTTCCAGTGCCCAGTAACTGCAGTTATGCCGATTTATTGAGCCATTC
Organism: Idiotropiscis lumnitzeri; assembly: GCF_059441095.1. NCBI lineage: Eukaryota > Metazoa > Chordata > Actinopteri > Syngnathiformes > Syngnathidae > Idiotropiscis > Idiotropiscis lumnitzeri. Next base: position 14,095,146 of record NC_142392.1, read on the forward strand.
AATTTAAATGTCGCTTCGTCACTCCAGATGAATTTATGAGGAAATTCATTATCATCTGCACATTTAGCCAGGTACCACTCACAAAATTCAACCCTTCGATCAGAATCGTCTTCATTGAGAGCATGAACAAGCGCTGGAATAAAACTCTTCCACTGAGCACGCTTCAAAATGCGATGAACGCTAGATTTGGGAATACCTGTTTCACGTGAAATTTGATGAACCGATTTTCTCTGAGAATTTTGAACATTATCAATAACTTCTTGTTCTCTTGTTGGGCTTGTTGATGATCTGTGTCGTCCAGAATGACCCTCTCATACACTGGATTCTTCCATGCTCCTCAAAGTTATCTAAGATGCGTGAAATAGTGACACGTGATGGCGCGTTTCTGTGGAACTCTCTTGTGAAGCCAGGATTCGCAGGGCTCCTCCATGAAGAAGCCCTTCGCGGGAAACCTGGAGAAGGTTCCTGGTCTTTGTCCCGCTGTTGTTGTCGTTGTGTTTGGTTGTGGTCTGATCGGCGTGGTTGCGGCCAACAGCAGCCGTTTTTGGCTTAATAATGGATGGATGGACAAATTGGCCTGACTTATTATACAACGTTACAGTATTTTTCGTTCAGCGCTCAACAACAACTTCCGTCATCAACAAGTTACCCAGGGGGCACCACTGCATTCTCAATGAGAAACGACTACAATCAACACATCACATCTGTTAAAACCGAAGAACAAAGTTGAGCCTTGATTGAACTCGAAAGGAGTAACACCGAGTGCCTGTTGAAGTAACTATTCCAGACCACGCCCATAATGGCATAAAAATTATGTATGAGGTAGTGAAGGACGTGTTTGTTGAAAAGTAGTTATATTACATTTGGAAGCAGATATTAACAAAGGAAAAACTAATGGTTATTTGATTTTCATTTTAAAAAATAAATTCCCAAATTGAAATACAGCTTGTTTGTTTTCTGCAACAAGGAAGGAAACGTCTCAAAACAGCTTGAAATTAAAATTTTGTTTCGACTACAAAAATAGAATATAACACGAGCAAAAATGGAAAAACGGCTTTTCTATTTATTTGAGATTCCCGGAAGTGGTCGGAGAGGGACAAATTGAAAGACTGCAATTGCGTTTTCTCGCCTGTAGGTGGCAATGTTTTCCACAGTTTTGAATGAGTGAAGACTGGTTTTATCGCCATCTACTGTTTAATAAACAACGACTTTTAACCTTTGTGGTATATTATTGTTGTTGATGTGCGGGTCTGGCCCAGCTTCCCTCCGGACAGGTCGACAAGCAAGGCTGGAGTGGTGATCTAAAAAAACTTCTGAGACACTCCGGTGGTTGGAAAAAGATTGTATTGGTAAAACCCTCAAGGACGAGAACAGATGTGGACTCCCCTTATGTTGCTCCTCGGCGCCATCTCGTCTAACCCGGGACCCATTCCTGTATATCCATCCCTTGATAAGTCGGGGACCCCTGTCGAAATCCCTGACCTGACATAAACTATGTTGAGGCCCACTGCAGTTCAGAATCGTAACTCATTGTAGTGGCGGCTCAACGCAAGATTATACATTCACCAGAGCAACAGTTGCGCTATGTTAGAAGTAGAAATTAAGAATTATTCCCGTCCATAAATTACAATGTATGGAAATACAAACATAAAATGTTGTTGGGTTTCTCACCTGTTTCACATTCTTCACTTTGCCAGCTTTCTTGTTTGTCACTTTTTCCTGTTTGCTTGTGTTTTGGGTTGCGATTTTTGATTGGCTCTCTTCATCATTGAGGTCAGCGTCGATCTGGAGGAACTCAATGTCGGTGTAATGTGTGCAAAAATATACTTTATTTCTAAAGCGCATGTCACGTATATGGGTTTAAACTTGAATTGCTGTCTGTTTTGTTTTTTCAGCGTTACCAGTTTACATTAAGTACACTAAATCCATCAAAGGCTATTAATTACATAAATCCTACAATAAAGCATAACTTTAACTCTATTGATGAAAGTAAAGTTTAATTTAGGCTATTAAGTAAGTCAGTGGTGGGCCTTCAAGGTCTTCTCTGTTGGCCGAACATAATCAATAAAAAAAAATGATCAGAATCTTCACATTGATGTCATATTCTAGCTGAGCGTTGTATTTTTAGGTGAGAGTTTTGAATCTCATCAGAATTCCGCTCGCTCGTGTTGCCGGGCAGGTTTCACATACATTTCACATCTCTTCTGTCAAAGTCAATGAGCTTTCATATTTGTTCGATGGTTGCGATAGCCAATCAGATCACGAGTTGGTTACAGTGAGCCTTCTCGCTGACCTTATGCTGAGGGTGATGAACGCGTTTTGTGATTGGATACTCACTGTGAGGGGGCAGCACTATGCCGAATCAACACATTGAAAGTCGTAATTGGCGACCGTTCGAAAATCTAAAATATATTCTTGCTTTTTTTTAAACCACAATGGTCGAAGGAGGGAAAAGTGTGGATTTAATTGCAGATACACTTGCAAGGACATTTTCAAGTCGGACCTTTCAAGAGAAGCTATATCGTACAACACTCACTCAGTGGTGCGGGAGTGTGTTTCTGGATATTATTTGTCCAGCCGTGGTGTCATAAATGATGGTATTTTGATGTGGATTCATTCAAGTAGGACGAAGTAGGACTTCTTTGAAGGCACAGGTGTGAAATGCACTGAAGTACCGTATTTTCGCAGTCATAAGGCGCACTTAAAAGTCCCAAATCTTCCCCTAAACCAGCGGTCGGGAACCTTTTTGACCTGGAGAGCCATAAAACCAAATTATTTCTAGATATATATTTTTTGAGAGCCATATAGTATTTTAAATATAATAATAATAAAAATAATAAAAGGTTTACTTTTAATGCGACTTCTGGTGCTGCATGGTTTTTTTTATGTCCTTAATTTGTGTTTCCTCGACTTGATTCGCCATCATGATGCTCCGATCGTGAACCGTTCTTGCTGACAGTGGCATGTCTCTTATTTTTTTGATTATCTTGGCTTTATTTGGAAAGTTATCAAAAAGTTCATTGGCCACATCAAGCATAAATGTTTTGGCATATTCGCCATCTGTGAACGGCTTTCCACTCTTCACTATTGCCAAAGCACCCGCAAAGCTAACGGAATTACCGTCACCTTGCGTGGTCCAGACACGCAGTTGCTGCTGGCTCGTCTGCACTTTCCGTTGCAGCTCTTCGCATGCCTTTTTCGTGCTGTCCCCCGGTGGATATTTCAATGCAAAAGAAGCATGACGCGTATCGAAGTGCCGCTTTATATTTGAGCGTTTCATTGCTGCAATTTTGTCATTGCATATTCGACATACTGCGGATCCTGCTCTCTCCACAAATGCAAATTCCTCTGTCCACGCAGCCTGGAATGTACGGTAATCATCGTCTTTTTTTCTTTTCGCCATCTTTTCTGTTACAAGGGTTGAGCGGGTTGAAGGGTTGAAATTTTATCTCTGATAAAATTAATTTCCGTACATTGACAATGACCCGTGACGTACTTGCGATCGATTGGTTCCCGACCTGATCCTCGGGTCACCGGCGGATTGCAAGTGCCGCAACCCACCTCTGACTTTTAAAATGTATCTTTAAAACTAATTTTAAATTACTTAATATTATTAAGATTATCACTAGTATTTTAAAACCAGTTCCAAAATATATATATATTTTAATTTAATTTAATTTAATTTAAATTTTTTTTGGCCCCCTCAACTCCAAACTGTCTGGGAGCCATATGACGTCTCCGGAAGAGCCATAGGTTCCCGACCGCTGCCCTAAACTAACACAGCGCCTTGTAAGGCGACTGCGCTCATCATATGGACAAAGTATCACTCACTACCATCAACCCTTTTACTCATTGGGCTGTTCGGAGTGCATGTTAGCACATCCTGCTGGACAAAGTGTGAGTCATCTATGCTTCAAAGTGACCATGACTATACCTTATGTGACAATGGTGTTTGGGTGATGGTGTGGGAGAAAGCTGGACAAAAGGGCTGTCCACAATGTTGTAGTCTGTCTTATCATTTATGTTATTGCAAGCAAGAAACGTCCCAGGTTTAGACAACAGACAAAAAGCCCAAAGCATAACAGCACATCTCTCTAAACAGCCATGTGATTTGGCTGAGTCTGAGTGGCTCCCAGAAGGCATTGCTCTAATGGCTCCCAAGAAGCCATTGCTATAATCATTTTGTGTTATTTTTATTTCTTTTGGGTATATTGATGGCATGAGAGATACATGTTTTGTGTTAATCTTATTTCTTAGTTTCATTGTTTGCTTGTATGCTGAGTTTTATTTTTTTTTTTTTTTAAACCGTGACTCGAAGGAGTGTCGTGACCAGTGAAGTCCCTCCCCTGACGTAGTCTCGTAGACTATTGCCATGATACCTATTATTGGTTAGAGTAATTGTTAATGATAGCAATTGTCAATGGTATAATGGCAACTCTCTTTGAAATGTGGCGATTGCTTATGGTATTGAGGCAAGGTGAATTGCCATGGGCTGAGTCAGCGCGATCAGCCGAGCTATTGCTATGCTAAAAGCAGCTGAGCTAGCGGCTGGCGCCCCCAGTGTGTGCTTCAAAGACAGAAATAGCACCCTCAACAGGTGTTGCGCCCTTTGATGCAGCGCGTCCTATGACTGTGGTAACTTAAAAGTTAAAAGTAAAAAAAATACGATTAAGAATGTGCAAGCAAGAACTCAATCTGATCGAAATGTTGTGCTTTGACAAATGTTGAAAATAATTATATTTTCCAGGAGGTATTTATTTCTTTGTTTGTTAATACATTCAATTCTATACTTATTTGAGTATTATTTTTCTTTCAATATGTAGTATATTTTGTCTTTGAAGTGTGCGTCCTTGCTGCCTAACGGAGAGGCTGCCGAGCAAGGCTGGATTGGTGATGGTTCAAAAAAGATTTTTTTTCTCGTCACATGCTGATGTCAAAAGAAGTCTCCCCAAAAACGTGCGAGCCCCCTCTCAGACATTCCCTTCTTATAGGGAATGTCCAAATAGGACATGAATATCTAATTTTCCTTTGTTACATATGCATTCCCATCACGCTAATCTTTGGGATTTCCCTCCAAAAGTCCCCCAGAGGGAGAGCAGATGCGTCTCCCCGTTGATACGACCAGTCTACTCGTGACCACCTTAAATTACTTCCATACCCTGGAAGGTCACTGACCTGGCGAGAGAATTGCCCCCACCATAAACAATGCTCAGGCCTATTTTCTCTCAGGACAGTATCTGGTTACATCGGAACTTCAGAACCAAGACTGGTCACTTCTGTGAGCTCCAGTCCCTTCATAGTTTCATAAAGAGAATTACTTCCCATATCTAAATTAGGCCATTTAAAAATACACAACTTTTTTTTTTATTTATTAGAATTTATATTTAAGCTTGTTTATGTAATAATACAATATTTATTCAATTATTTTAATGTTAAATTATATCAATATTAATTTAAACCTTTTTATTTGACTCTTGAATATTTCTGAACAAATTTGTTCATTTGAATATGTATGCAATTTAAATTATTCCATCCATCCAGCCATTTTCTGCCACTCATCCAGGGTCGGGTTATTGAATTAATTTTTTAGTATTTTTTATAATTCAATATTTATTTCAAGATCAGGACTCTTCTCAATGAGTTCAATATTTATAAAATGTTTCTATATTTGTTATTAATTGAATTAAGTCTGTATGTGATTTCCAATTTTACATTTTAATATTTCCCTTTTTCACTATATAAATAATCCAATGTATAAAAAATATAATAAAGCATGAAAAAAAATATTTGGTATATTTTTCCGAAGTGAGATTCTGCTTAGCAACAAATGCCAAACGCTTGATGGAGCTCAACCTAGAAAGTGTATTTAGCCAGTCAGAAATTTATTCAGAAAGCGAAATATTAAATGTATGTGAGGGGATATTTGAAGAGTTTGAGTTATGTTCAATGGACCATACATATACGAGCCAGCCAAACACAACGAGAAAACCAGCGCTGACTCCAGTCGCCATCAAGTTGCCAACTCCTGACATTCCAAGACCTTTGAGAGAAACTGAGACTATTTGCGTTTCTCTTTCTTGTTCTTTTTATAGTTCAACTTCTAGTTACGTTTTTCACCTTTTCACACAGCGTAATGAAAGCCAGTTGAGCAAGTGGAACGAGTGATTTAATTGATGATTGTAGAAGATACCGATTTCATAAGCACCGCTTCTTCTCACACCTTTTCCATTAGGTACGATTAAAAAGACAACTGAAAAGCATAACGTTAACAAATGTTGTTCCAGGCAAAGACAATTAATTTCATTAATAATGTTTGATATGAAAACAAAAAAAAGATCATCACTCAGACACGTTGCTTCTTCTGACACTGATCACATTGGCTTTGTGTCAATAAAAAAGCTTTGCAAAATTCAATTTCATCATATTTTATTCAAAATCACATTTACATCTTACCACAAAGAGTCAGTTCCTTCAGTTTTTTGTTTTATTTTTTTTAAGCTTCAAGGATCGCTGCTATTCTCACCAGCACAATTGTGTCTCGCAGCACCCTTTTTAGAAAAGGATTTTTTAGCACAAACGCTGCAACTGAATGGCTTTTCTCCACTGTGTGTTCTTGTGTAGCTTCGTAAATGCGACTTTTGAGAGAACCTCTTTGCACAAACTGAGCAGGAAAAATGTTTTTCTCCAGTGTGTGTTCTTATGTGGCTTGTCAAATGCGACTTACGAGAGAAACTCTTTCCACAAACTGAGCAGAAAAAAGGTTTTTCTCCACTGTGTGTTCATGTGTGACTTGTTAAATGTACCTTTTGAGAGAATTCTTTGCCACAAACTGAGCAGGAAAAGGGGTTTTCTCCACTATGTGTTCTTGTGTGCGGTTTTAAAGACAACTTTGAAGTTAATGAGTCAGTGTGACATGCCCTTTCACCCTCGGCTTGCCCATCATCATCATCATCATCATCATCGTCATGAGCGTCTGATAATGTGTCCTCATTATGTGCTTGTGATGGCCCCCAGTGGTCTTCGTCACCTTCTGTTGTCACGTGATGACTTGAACTGCTGCTTGGAGGCTCCGCCCCTCTGTTGTCCTCACCCTCACCCATGTTTTCATCTTCAGTCTTTATAGGGACAACATTCACTGGTGACTTGTTGATCTCCTCCTCCTTTTTGATGTGAGTCAAGTCTGGCTCCTCTTTCACAGAACGGAGATCGTTTTCACTGACGTCTGAAGGACACAAAGACAAACACACATTTTGTTTGGTCAAGTCAAAGCTCATGCCGCGACTTTGTCTTATATTGTTTCTACCGTGCTACCTTGACTTGTGCCTACCGCATATGGAGCAATGCGTGCGACCCCGATTTGGACCGGACCATGGGGGTATTTCACAAAATTACGTCCTACGATGTAAACCTTCCTTTTCTACCAGCACAGCTGTGATAAACGAGCATCTGAAAAGGAAGCACGTTGCGGCTGATGCCGATTTCACTCCTGACATAGTCACAGACGTTTCTGGAAGCAAGCTGAAGTTAGCACACACAGGCTATTGTGTGCGTCTGATGGAACACCTGTTGTGGGACCCAAACATATTGATGCAGACCACTGGGGGCCATCGCAACATAATGTCATTGATAGAATAGAAATCCTTCAAGTGAAATATGTTTACAAGTATTTATTTTTGCATTCAGAGATAGTTTCATCGTGGGTACTTACTGTATTTTCATGACCATAAGGCGCACTTCAAAGTCTTAAATCTTCCCCAAAACAAATGAGACGCCTTGTAATGTGACACGTCAATTATATGGACTGAGAAACTCTCTCGACCATGGGCTTGTTCCCCTTGAGGTATTTCAGAGTGCATTTTAGCACACACTGCTGGCCAAAGTCTGAGACATCTATGCTTCAAATTGACTGTGACATAAACATTATGTGAATACGTTCTTTGGCTGATGGTGCAGGAGAAAGCGGGACAAAAGGGCAGCTGTACACGATGTTGTAGTCTGTCTTATTCATGTTATTGCAAGCAAGATACATCACAGGTTTAGACTACAGACTGCAAAAATATAAATAAAAACACACTGCCCAAAGCACACCACTCACATTTCTCTAACCAGCCATCTGATTGGCTGAGGCTCCCAGAATGCATCAGTACTGTTTTTGTGTTGTTTTTATTTCTTATGGGGATATGAATGGCATAAGAGATACATGTTTTGTGATAATTTTATTTCTTTGTTTCATTGTTTGCTTGTAAGCTGTTCTGAGATATTTTTGGTTTTGATTTGAAACCATGACTCTATGGTGTGGTGACCAGTGAAATCCCTCCCCTAACGTTGTAGATTAAATGTGTTGCCATGACATCTCTCATTGGTTTGAGGAACCGCTGCTGGCATGCGCGTATGGCAAGCCCTTTGAGCATTTATTCCATATCCTTGATATCAGACATTTGTGCATTTCACTCGTGCAGTCTTTTCCAGCACTAGTTATACATTTCGCCACACTAGTGATGCCCGTTGCCGTACTAGTTGCCCAGAAACTCTGACAAGCGACTCATTTTTAGCGACTAGTGAGTCTTTTGTTCAACTAGTGCTGACAGATATCTAACTTGTGACACCGAGATAGGCACTATTAGTGCCAAATTCCCAGCTAGTTATCTTTTTGATGCTCTAGTGGCCCACTGTCCCAAACTAGTAATGTTCAAAGTATTACTCGTGACTTATGATCGCCTGCACTAGACAACTAGTTGGAAATTAAATACCCACTAGTTAACAAGTGAAAGATAAACATCAACTAGTTCACTAGTGAAAGACCCTTGAAGTCTTGATATTTAACTACTGGGTCCAAAAAAATACTTGTAAACTAGTGATGCCTCAAATATCCACTAGTTACACGAGTGAAAGATTTTGACTGAACTAGTTCCACTAGTGAGTTCCAAAATGTTCACTTGTAGAACTAGTGGATGCCAACCTGCTCACTGGTTAACTGGTGAAATTGTCTTTTTGGATTAACTAGTAAAATAGTTAAGTCCAAATTTCCACTCGTAGAACTAGTGAAACACAAATTCCTCACTAGTTACGCTAAATGCTAATGAGGAGGCGGGAAAGTACCATGAGTGTACGCCTCCTATTGGCTCTCTGATCGGAGCTACACCCAGCAAAAAAATTAACCCTGTAAAGCCTGATTCCGAGTGTCCACATTTTTTTTACTGCCGGTTGCTTGGTATCTATGCAGAATAAAACTATTTTTTCTCAGGGAATGGCTCTCTGGGGGATGTATATTTATTATTTACACGGACATAAGGGGTAATAGTACTGCTGAAAATTCACTCCTATCCACTTTTGGTATACGAAATAAAAGGAATGCAGTGCATTGCAGAAGTCCTGCAATTAATTCTGCCTTCACGAGGATGTGATTTTTCGGATGTTGAATCTGTTCAAAGTTGATGCGTATTTGTTAAAGATGCTGTAATCTGTATTGTGGATGTATAAATGCATATATATATATATATATATATATATATATATATATAAAATATAAAACTTGATGACGTCACCCTAGGCTCGTCTCCAATGATTGATTGTCGTGGAAAAACAACGGAAGTAAATACAAAAACACAATCTTCTTACCTTGTTATATTCAATAAATGAATGTGTGTGCATTTAGAGGTTTCTACAATCTTTATTGAAGCCACTGATTGTGTTTTGTTTTTTTAAGATGGAAGATGTGACCGAGCAGGTTCGATGTTGGAGGAAATATTAGTTGTGGTTTCACCACTTAATTTCAGACAATGCAAATCCAGAATATAGTTGAAAAATATTTTATTGTAAACATAATAAGATACATGAAATATATAATGAATTTAACCATGAATAAATGGTTAATTAATCAAGATTTCGGGAGGAAGTTGTGTCTCTCCCCCTCTTGATGTTCTTTCTGTTACTCTCCAGCTTCTATGAACAGTATCGCGCTGCAGAAGAAGCGCCGTCAGAAGGGTCCGAATGGAGCTGCTCATCTGCTGTGGGGTCTCCAAGCAGACAGGACCTATAGTTTGTCCAGTAACATATAGCGCAACCTTATTTATAATACACAGTTACTAAGGAATACGAATACTGCGTGCAATGAAGGCAAGAAAATAATTCAAATATACAAACGCAGCTAGCAAACGATAATGAACGATTATGTTCCAACGTTAATTGAACTTTTGTTCCTACCGTATTAGCTTGTGAGCAATGAACAAACTACACCGTGAAGTCAAAATGTGAGCGTCAAATGCGCGGAAATCTTCATCTTTTGCGGTTCGCTATAAAACTAGCAGCGGCAGATTTCAGAAAGTCCTGCCGGCATGAAGCTGCTCTCGGCGGCAACTGTGAGCGTTGAACTGCCACCATCTGCGATCAAAACCGGACACAGACATCTCCGAAATCGTTGAAGCAAGTTTTTAAGCAGGGCTTATCTTGATAAATTGACCACACATTTGACGTTTACACCACTACTTTGTCGCCTAAAATAATCGTAAAATCAAATTTGGTATCACATTAAGAGTAATATTCACAAAAAACATTGCAATACCTCTGAAGGTTTTCTCTTCGGCTTAAGTCGCTGGTTGGCACATCATGTATCGTGATTGGCTGTCCGAAAAACAAACGTCATGTCGGATGAATCCTGGGTAATGTAGGATCGTGACAAGGCGTCCGTTGAATAAATATTGAAAAGGCTTGCCGAGGCACGCCATTTGAGTATTTATTCTATGGCCTTGAGCATGCATTTCACACTAGTGCCCCACAGCATTTATGGGCTTACATGTTCACTAGTAAGATACAAAAATGAGCTTACTAGTGAACTAGTGGGCATTTTTATCTTACATGTTCACTAGTAAGACACAAAAATGAGCTTACTAGTGAACTAGTGGGCATTTTTATCTTACATGTTAACTAGTAAGATACAAAAATGAGCTTACTAGTGAACTAATGGGCATTTTTTAGGTCATGGGGATCAGTAGGAAAGAATGCAATGGTTTTCTATTGGCGGCCCATTTCAAAATAATATAATCTAACCAGTCACTGCTCATGATTTTGGTATACGGTAGTCTGAAATTAGTCACATATGATAACTGTATTTTATATTATGGAATATTTAAAAACTTAATATTTACTACACAGAAAGTATTGTACATGTTTTCTCTTTTATATAACTACATACCTATTTTTACACCAGCCTCTATGTGGAGAGGGAGAGAGAGTAAGATTAATCATAAGTAGGAAATGTTTTTATACAATCACTCTTTTCATAACAGGTATGACGGGCCGGGCTCTTAAGGGTTAAAGCGTCAAGAGATCTCATCTAGATATTGACCAATCAAAGTACTTGTCCCGCCTGCTTCATTTGAATGCAGTTCACTAGTGAACATGTTGGTGTATGAGTGATTTTAGAGACAACAATGGTCACATATTTCATTTTACATGTCATCTAGTAAGGTCCAAATGTCCACTAGTGACACTAGTTAAGCTTTTTCCTGGCCTTACTCGTTGACTTGTCAGATTCTCAAATTGCTCAATAGTTCACAAGTAAGGCATAAAATGTCCACTAGTCACACTGGTTGAGATCTTGCCAACCCTACTAGCTGACTAGTGAGGTTCAAAATGTGAACTAGTTTACAAGTAAATACAAAGATAGCCACTAGTTACACTAGTTGGTCTAATTTTTACCCCACTTGTTAACTTGTGAAACACATGTTTTCATTCTAGTGAACTAGTTGAGTCCACAATGAGTCACTCGTTAACGAGTGACACTGATGTTTATTTGACTAGATAACAAGTAGAAGGAATTTTGTCTCACTTGTCAGACACAGAAAAAAACTTGTGCAAGATTTGACTGAACATGTTTGGATTTTCTCCTACATGTTGGCCTTTTATTTTTACTTGTTAAATGTTATGCATCATGAGTGAGGCACTGTGCACAACTCGCACAACAAATATCTAACATGTGGGGATTTTTGGAGTACTAGCTAATGTTTTTTGCATACTAGCAGGCATTTATATCATACTCGTTAACCAAAATTGCTTACTAGTTGATATGTGGGCACAACTTGTGAACTTGTATAGTGTTGTAATTGGGAAACAAATCAACTACTCAAATTTGATGATTTCACTAGTTTACTTGTTGTGCGCACATGTCACCTGGTGCGCAATTTTGTCAAACATGCTCAGTCAAAGTCTGTACAAGTTCAGAATTGAGCCTGACAAGTGAGACAAAATGTCATCCACTTGTGAACTAGTGATGTGAAAATAATTGTCACTAGTTTGCTAGTGACTCACTTTGAACCCAAATACTTTACTAGTTAGAATACATGTGGTTTACTAGTTAACAAGAGAGGTCAAAATGAGCACAACTAGTGTAACTAGTGGATATCTCAGCATGTACTTGTTCACTAGTTAATATATTGAGCCTCTCTAGTTAACTTGTAAAGCCAAAATAGATTGCAAGTATTTAACTAGTTTGGCTTTATGCATTCACTAGTCAACATGTACCCCATAAGAGGCAGCTGCTAGTAAACTAGCTTCAGTTCCCCAGGACCACTTGTCAACTAGTGTAAAACATGCACTAATAAAGTGGGTGGGACAATGACAAAAGCTGAATTCTGATTAGTGCATTTAACTGTAGAGCCAATAGGAATCTTGGATGCACACATCTGCCCCACCTTCTCATTAGTTTTTTGTGTAACTAGTTGACTAGTGAGCAGTTTGGCATCCACTCGTTCAACTAGTAAACATTTTGGACCTCACTAGTTGAACTAGTTCAGTCAAAATTTCTCACTAGTGCAACTAGTGGAAATTTGGAGTATCACTAGTTGACAAGTAACATTTTTGAAAGTTACTAGTTAAATATCAAGGCTTAAAGGGCTTTCACAAGTGAACTAGTAAGTATTTTAGCCGTTACTAGTTAACTAGTGTGTATTTTCGCTCTCACTAGTGAACTAGTGTAGGAAATCATATGTCACTAGTTAACATGTTGGAATAATCCACGTTTTACTAGTTACATGTTGCTGAAAATTAGTCACTTGTCAGAGTTTCTGTGCAACTAGAACGACAGAGGGCATCACTAGTGTAGCTGAATGTATAACTAGTGCTGGAAAAGACCGTACTAGTGAAACACACAAATGTGTGATATCAAGGATATGGAATAAATGCTCAAACGGCTTGCCATAAGGTTCATTGACTCTCACCCGACTGCGCCAGTACAAAGTTCATAAATAAATAAGACCAATACGTACTTGAACTTAATAATTTGTGTTTTATGCACTAAAATTGATCAACAGCCATTGTCAGGTAGAATTCATTCCATAAGGAATTGCTTCAACAAGATATAAAAACCAGAAAATGTAAAATGTTAAATAATCAGTTCAAATTTTATACTGGGAAAAGACATGGAGTTTACCCCCCACTATTTGTTATTCTTTGGCATTTATTTTCTGCACTTATTTCATTTGGCAAAAACAAATGTTCAGCAAACCGATAAGTAAAAGGCAACATTTAAAAATAAAACGGCAATAACCTTGAACACATTTCCCCAAACAACTTAATGTTGTGACGCATATTTTTAACGATAGAAAGTCGTTGTTTACAAAGCAAATGAGAGTAAAACGTGTACAAACCTGCTTTGAGTAGCACAACACGAGGCGGCTTGCAAACTTCGTCCAGCAGTGGGAGATGTTGCTCGTTCTCTTCTTTTATTCCACAAAGTTCCTCTTTGAACTTGGGTGTCGTTCTTGCACACATTTTCAAACGCCAATCTTAACAAATCCGCACTTGATCTCTGCTTGGCGATAACTCGTGAGCTTCTCTTTGTTCGACGAGACGAATGAAAGATGGCGTCTTTTTTTTCCAAGTAGTGCTGAATGGATCTCCTGCGTGAAGACTGCAGTTTGTTCAGCACTCAAGCGGAAGAATAGGACACACCCCGCTGTGATATGATTGGCTGCTGACTTTGTGGAGCACTGTCACCAACTCACCGACAGATGTCGCCATTTGCGATGCAAATAATTGTTGTCTCCTTCCAAACAAAGGAAAAACGTAAGATTTAAACCGTATGCACATTAACAAACATTTTAGCTCCCAAATATGAACTTGAATTGAATTGAATTTTACTTTTGTTGCTGGTTTTGTTAAAACATCTGCCACCATGTCGTCGGTTGGACAGTCTTCCAAATGTATTTCCCTATTATTAACAGTTGACGTGATAAAGTGATACATTATGTCAACATGTTTGTGTCAAGTTCTGGAATAGGTTGAAGAGGACCCAAAAGCAGGGAAGCAAGGGGAGGGAAACTTAAAGGGTATTTAATAAACAAAACAAAAGGCAAACAAGGGACTTGGAAAAACTAAAATATTGTAACGTATAATAAATCAGGCCGATTTGTCCATCAGCGAACACTTTTATTTTTAAGCCAGAAACGGCTGCTGTTGGCCGCAACCACGCCGATCAGAAAACTAAAACAGCAACGACAACAACATAACGTTCACTCCCGTCGCTTCCCCGCTGCCTTCACAGAAAAGAGGAAAACACAGAACGCTTACAAAGTTGCTCCACTGCCCTCCCCTTTATTAAGAACCTCATCCCGAGGGCGTCATTCAACAAAGTCACTGAGGTGACCCGTTGGTCTCCTCTGTCGCTGAGGCCGCCCCGAGGCCTGTCCGCTCGGAACAGCCAGTGTAGCATCAGGCGATGAGTCCTCAACTGTAGCCGCCTGTGGGGGTGAGAGAGGAGGCACAATCCGCCGTCTTGGAGGGGTGGAAGTCAAAACCTGCTGTGAGTGTGTCCGCGACCCAGTGTGCTGCTGTGGAACGGCATCACCTCTATATGGGGCCAGTCTGTCTCTGTGGAGGGCTACCCGTCTGCCACCAGGTGGCAGCTGCACCCTGTACACCACCTCTCCTATTCTGTCCAGCACTCCACACGGCCCCACCCAGTGCCTGTCCAATTTAGGACACCTGCCCTTTTTCCTTTTTGGGCTGCACACCCAAACCAGGTCTCCAGCCTTAAAGTCCGTCCCTCTGGCCTTCATGTCATAATTCCTTTTCTGCCTTACACCTGCCTTCTGTAGATGGTCGCATATTCCGGTCCTGGTGGCCCGGCTGGTGTATCAGGGGGTCTGCCAAAAGCCATTTCCACGCCCAAACATGAGCAGGGAAGGTGTACATGAAGTGGAATCCTGTACACATCTGCAACAGTCTCTGCTTCTTGGTCGGGGATGGCATATGCTTCTGGCCATTTCGGAAAATAGTCCAAAGCAGCTAGGACATAACGGTTGCCTGTGTCAGTGCGTGGAAATGGGCCCATTATGTCCACCGCAATCCTCTCCATCGGCGCGCCCACTGCTAGCTGTTGGAGGTGGGCACGAGACCGGCCTGGTGGACCCTTGTGCGCTGTGCAGAGGTCACAACGGCGACAAAAGTCCTCAACATCTCGCCTTAGTTGACCCCAAAAGAAACTTTGCCGGAGTCTGCGAAGTGTTTTTGACACACCAAAGTGTCCTGCCCCTGCAGGCCCATGAGAAGCTTTCAACACAGCCTCTCTAAGAGCCCTGGCGACGACCACCTGCCATCTATCCTCCCCAGTAGCAGGCTCCTTCCAAGCTCTCTGGTGCACCCCATCCTTGACCTGAAGAGTCCCAATCTTTGAATACAGTCCTTCAGTGACAGGCGAGTGTCCAGCGACCTCCTCCCACTTAGGGTTTTGACCCGACTCGACCCACTGTAATACAGGTCGGAGGTCAACATCCTGTGGCTGCTGCTTCCTCCATTCAGGTGCCTCCACAACCTGCACCTCCCTACATACGACATGATCATGCGCGGGACTTTGCTCATCACCACAAAGTTCCTTCTCTCGGGTTTCTCTGTTCTCGCAGAAGCGGCAGCCAGCAAGAGCACAAGGGCGTCGAGACATAGCGTCAGCGTTGGCATGGCAATTTCCAGTCCTGTGCTCCACTTGGAAGACATATGGCGCCAGTTCTTCAAGCCAGCGTGCAATCTGTCCTTCAGGCTCCTTAAAAGACAATAGCCACTGAAGTGCCGCATGGTCAGTGCGTACAGTGAAGGGTAAACCGGACAGATAATATAGAAAATGGCTAATGGCTCTCACAATTGCCAGCAGTTCCCTTCGTGTGACACAATAACGCCGTTCAGCCTTATTCAAGGTTTTGCTGAAGTATGCCACTACTCTCTCCCCGTCTGCCCCCACTTGACTCAAAACCGCCCCAATTCTGACATTGCTGGCATCAGTGTCCAGGACAAACGGCATGTTGGCATCTGGGGGAACGAGAATGGGTGCCTCCGTCAGTACCTTCTTTCGAGAGCTGAAGGCCCGTCTGCACTCGGGAGTCCAGTCAAAATCAGTGTCCTTCCGCTGCAGGTGGAAAAGCGATGCAGCTAGACATGAGAAACCCTGCACGAATCGCCTGTAATAGGATGGCAGCCCAAGGAAGCTCTTCAGTTCA
Organism: Idiotropiscis lumnitzeri; assembly: GCF_059441095.1. Classification (NCBI taxonomy): domain Eukaryota; kingdom Metazoa; phylum Chordata; class Actinopteri; order Syngnathiformes; family Syngnathidae; genus Idiotropiscis; species Idiotropiscis lumnitzeri. The sequence continues at coordinate 14,111,630 of NC_142392.1, forward strand.
CGCGGTTTGCTGGGAGTAGGCCAGTCCCTCACAGCTCACACTTTCTCCTCCAAAGTGCTAATGCCTTCCCCTCCAACTTTGTGTCCCAGGAACTCAAGCTCTCTTCTCATGAAGCAGAACTTGTCAGGGTGAAGCTTCAGATCCGCAGTGGAAATTCTTTGGCTGTATGGAAAGAGTTCCCATGGACCAGGATGTCAACCAAATAGACCAAACACTCCTGTCGGGGAATGCCAGCAATCACCTAGTCCATAAGCCGCTCGAAGGTAGCAGGTGCATTACACAGGCCGAAACAGAGAACTCGAAACTGCCACAACCCCCTGCCAGTACAGAAAGCAGTCTTTGGCCTGGCTTCCGGGCTGAGGGGCACCTGCCAATATCCACTGCGCAGGTCTAATGAGGAGAACCAGGACGATCCAGACACCAGATCCAGATTCTCATCAGTGCGGGGCAGTAGATAGGAGTCTTTCTTGGTCATGCTGTTTAAGGGTCTATAGTCCACACAGAACCTTTTCTTCACTGTCTTTTTTTTTTTACCATGACAACCCCTGAGGCCCAAGGGCTGTCAGATGGCTCAATGATGCCAGCTTTTAGAATCTCATCAATTGCACTGTCTACTTCTGCCTGATGTGCAAGGGGAAGGCGGCAGGGGCGTGCTTTGATAGGTCGTGCATCCCCCGTGTCAATTACGTGCTGCACCAAGTCTGTTCGGCCCACCTCCTCTTCTGTCAGCGCAAAAATGTCCTGAAATTCCCACAACAGTTGCCACAGCTCCTCCTGTTGCTTGGGTTCCAAACCATCACTGTTGCGCTTCCACACTTCGCGCACTGCCGTCACTCTGTCCACTCCACCTGTCATGGACCACGGGGCCGGGGAAGAGGAATGCTCATCAATGTGGGCATCTGATGTGGGTGGAGAAGTCATAGGAGCCAGCGGTTCATGGGTGGGATCAGACTCCTGCTGTGCAATGGCTGCGCTCGACGTCGGAGGAAATTACTTTTCAGGCTGTGTAGGGCGCACCATTTCAACTGTGGGGCCTCTTGGAAAAGCCAACGTGTTCCTCCCCAGGTCAAGCACACACTGGGCTGTTCGTAGAAAGTCCAGTCCTATGATGCAGGGGTTGCGTAACGCGGCAACCCACACCCGAAAGTTCATGCATAGTCCCCCCACTTGGATAGTCACCACCCCCCTTCCAAGCATAGGGGTGAGCTCGCCAGTCACTGTTCGAAGCTTGACTGTCGTAGATTCCAATTATGCCCCGGCTGGGAATACATCAGGCCTCAACAGTGTTGCAGTGGAGCCGGTGTCGACGAGGGCTACGCAAGGAGACCCCCCAAGCGAAATGGGGACATGGCAGAAATCCCCAGCATGGGTCCAGCCAACCACCCTCACAGACTCTGCAGTATCATCTGCTTCTGGGAAAGCAGCTCCTCTCCCCCATCTTTGTGGTTGGGTTCCGTCTCCAGGAAACAAGGCGTGTTGGGACACAGGTGCAGGGGTCTGCGGCGTCCACTCTACACAGACCCCGGCCCGTTTCCCTGGCCATCTGCCTTCTTGGGGCACCGCACGCTAATGTGCCCAGGCTGGCCACACACCCAACAAACTGGAGTGCCCCGTCGGGAACGAGCACCACTGCGTGGCGACTGCAGTGTGCTAGTGCGAATAAGCTCGATCAGCTCATCCACCCATGATGGTTGCTCTTGGATTTGGTTCACCGGTGTGGCAGAGTGCACAACATGGCCGTCAACATGGTCAATCCGTGTGGTGTCCCCTATGACCTCTTTCTCCACGGCCAGCTCCAGTGCCTCCTGAAGAGTACGGGGATGAGCCAGTTGAGTCTGTATGCGCAGTTCTCTTGGGGTAATGGCCCGGATAAACTGGTCCCTGGCCAGCTTACTCTGCACATCAGTCGGCATATGGGAATATGCACGCCTTGACAGGGTTTCAATGTCATTCGCGAACACACGCAGTGGCTCACCAGCCCGTCTTTGCCTGTTAGAGAGCTCCGAGCGTAGAACATTAGGTTGACTGCATTGTCCAAAACGCCGTATTAGGGCACCAACCAAAGCGCCATAGTCATCTCTTTCGGCTGGGCTGAGCAATAACAAGCAGGACAAAGCTTCCTCCGGAAGACACATGGCCAGCTGCAGTGCTTTATCCTTCTCAGACCAGCCAGCAGCCCGTGCCAAAAGTTAAAATTGGGCATGGAAGGCCTCCCAGTCTGCCCTACCGGAGTATTTTGGAGTCTTGACAGGCTGATGACGACAATGGCGGTTGTCAACGTCATTCGCGCTTGCTCCTTCTCCAGCGTTCAATGAGCCAAAACCAGCATCGAACGCCAGCTTCCTTGCAGTCTGCCTCAGGTGGTTAGCATGCTCCGAAACACTTTCGGGGTTCATATCACGGCCACATGCGCCATCGTAAGAATTGTCCACCACCTCCTCCTTGACTCGCGGGCGGCCACCGTAACTTTCTTTACTCGTTGCCATACTGTTGTTATCACTTCTGACATCAGTGTTACGTTGTATAATAAATCATGCCGATTTGTCCATCAGCGATCACTTTTATTATTAAGCCAGAAACGGCTGCTGTTGGCCGCAACCACGCCGATCAGAGAGAGAGCAACACAACGACAACAACATAACGTTCACTCCCGTCGTTTAAAATCGTAGCAAAGGGGGGAACTTGTTTTTTCTTCCACATGCATAAACTGTTGTTTTGGGACATGGGCATAGATGCACACAATGGCCAGAAGAGGCAATGTACCCTGAAGCGAAGGCAAGACGACAAGTCACGCTTGTGTGAAGATTTGTAAACCTTTATTCCTTTTGAGTGAATGTGGCCAATGAGGTGAATATTGTGCTATTTACTTTAAGTTTCGTTATTGTTTTGTGAGCCATCCTTATTTGTGTGCTCTATCCGTTTATATCCAGGGGTGCACATAACTGGTACGCAGGTACGCATGCGCAACAGAAATCAGGGATGCGGAACGTCAAGTGCGTCACGAAGCGCCTTTGCGTACCTGTACACACTGCCATCAATCCACTATTTCATCAGAAGCACAACGAACGAGGTGAAAAATGCCAAAAGAAAACAACAGACTTGAAGCAAATTTTTGGGTCTTTCACCACCAAAAAAGAAACAGCCAAGCGAGCCTGAGCCAAACTAGAGAGCATTTTCAAAAAAGTGGCTCCAAGATGTGCCGTGGCTTGAAGCTAATGATGAGCGTATTGAAATGTGGTGCAAGATTTGCCGCTCACATCCACATATAGCTGATAAAAGAGGTGTGTTTTGCTCAAAGACCTTGGTCTGCTTTTTGATGGATCGGAGGACATCACAAAAACTGAGCAGGAGATCGTTTACGTCGTGTCGGTGTCCAGTGACGGCGAACTTACCTCAGACTTCGTTGGACTAATTGAACTGGGTGCTGATCGAATCGCACAAGCCATAAGTGACGGACTAGTGAGACTTTTCGAGGACGCAGGCTTGAATAACTGGGCCGCTAAACTGGTCGCTGTGTGCACGTTAACGTTGGAGCGTACAACGGCATTGTGCCGAAACTTAAGCAACTCTCTGCAGTTGGAGGCTCCCTGGTGCACATTTTGTGCACCGCAGACACTGGAGAACTGAGCCAAGTCAGGTGATCACGGTGTGCCCTACTGTGTCACATTTAAAGCTGTTGCAGTTTTATTTACAGAAAGGTGGTGCAAAAAAAACACTGAAACACTGAATAAATTGTGCAAAGAAAATGGGATCTCTTTTGTGTAGTAAGTTTTATAACGTCAGGAGGACATCAAGGAAGAAAAAAAAAGACGTGAGTACCCCACACTAGACTGGTTTTATTGCCATCTACTGTTTAATAAACAACGACTTTTAACCTTTGTGGTATATTATTGTTGGAGATGTGCGGGTCTGGCCCAGCTTCCCTCCGGACAGGTCGACAAGCAAGGCTGGAGTGGTGATATAAAAAAACTTCTGAGACACTCTGGTGGTTGGAAAAAGATTGTATTGGTGTCAAATTGGCTGATGCCAGAAGTTCCCCCAAAAAAGGGTGTGCCCCCCCCCGGCCCCCCTCTCGATTCTTCCCTTCTTATATGGAAAGCTAACAAAAGATATAAATATCCAGTTCTCCCCTGTTACATATGCATTCTCAACCTACTTGCCCTTACATGGCCATCCAAAACCCTCAAGGTGAGAACAGATGTGGACTCCCCTTATGTTGCTCCTCGGCGCCATCTCGTCTAAACCGGGACCCATTCCTGTATATCCATCCCTTGATAAGTCGGGGACCCCTGTCGAAATCCCTGACCTGACATAAACTATGTTGAGGCCCACTGCATTAGAATCGTAACTCATTGTAGTGGCGGCTCAACGCAAGATTATACATTCACCAGACCAACAGTTGCGCTATGTTAGAAGTAGAAATGAAGAATTATTACCATCCATAAATTACAACGTATGGAAATACAAACGTAAAATGTTGTTGGGTTTCTCACCTGTTTCACACTCTTCACTTTCCCAGCTTTCTTGTTTGTCACTTTTTCCTGTTTGCTTGTGTTTTGGGTTGCGATTTTTGATTGGCTCTCTTCATCACTGAGGTCAGCGTCGATCTGGAGGAACTCGTAATGTGTGCAAAAATATACTTTATTTCTAAAGGGCATTTCACGTATATGGGTTTAAACTTGAATTGCTGTCTGTTTTGATTTTTCAGCGTTACCCGTTTACATTAAGTACACTAAAGTCCATCAAAGGCTATTAATTACATAAATCCTACAATAAAGCATAACTTTAACTCTATTCATGAAAGTAAAGTTTAATTTAGGCTATTAAGTAACTCAGTGTTGGGCCTTCAATGCCTTCTCTGTTGGCCGAACATAATCAATAAAAAAAAAATGATCATAATCGTCGCATTGATGTCATATTATAGCTGAGCGTTGTATTTTTAGGTGAGGGTTTTGAATCCAATCGGAATTCCGCTCGCTCGTGTTGCCAGGCAGGTTTCACAATACGGGGAGCGCGCATTATTCATTCCGAGGCCTTAAGATGCAATTGTGCGAGCATCTCTTCTGTCAAAGTCAATGAGCTTTCATATTCGTTAGACGGTAGCGATAGCCAATCAGATCACGAGTTGGTTACAGTGAGCCTTTTCGCTGGCCTTATGCTGAGGGTGATGAACGCGTTTTATGATTGGATACTCACTCGTGAGGGGGCGGCGCTATGCCGAATCAACACACCCAAAAGTCGTAATTGGCGGCTGTTCAAAAATCTAAAATATATTCTTGCTTTTTTTTAAACCACAATGGCCGAAGGAGGGAAAAGTGTGGATTTAATTTCAGATCCACTTGCAAGGACATTTTCAAGTCGGACCTTTCAAGAGAAGCTATATCGTCCAACACTCACTTAGTGGTGCTTAAGTGTGTTTCTGGATATTATTTGTCCAGCCGTGGTGTCATAAATGATGGTATTTTGATGTGGATTCATTCAAGTAGGACAAAGTAGGACTTCACTGAAGGCACCTTAAATTACTTCCATACCCTGGAAGGTCACTGACCTGGCGAGAGAATTGCCCCCACCATAAACAATGCTCAGGCCTATTTTCTCTCAGGGCAGTATCTGGTTACATCGGAACTTCAGAACCAAGACTGGTCACTTCTGTGAGCTTCAGTCCCTTCATAGTTTCATAAAGAGAATTACTTCCCAGATCTAAATTAGGCCATTTAAAAATACAATACTTTTTTTTTCATTTATTTCAATTTATATTTAAGCTTGCTTATGTAATACTACAATATTTATTACATTATTTTAATATGTAAAATTCTCAACAATTTAAACCTTTTTATTTCACACTTGAATATTTCTTAACATATTTGTTCTTTTGAATATGTGTGCAATTTAAATTATTCCATCCATCCAGCCATTTTCTGCCGCTCATCCAGGGTCGGGTTATTGAATTAATATTTTAAGTATTTTTTATAATTCAATATTTATTTCAAGATCAGGACTCTTCTCAATTAGTTCAATATTTATAAAATTGTCATGACCCGTGTCGGGCATGTCAGTGTTTTTGTTGTTATTTTCTTCCCTCCTTCCTGCCATGTGCTTTTCTGTGCTTGTTTTGTCAGCTGTGTAGGGGCGTTTCCCTCTCAGCCTTTTCGTCCTCACCAGCCACGCACCTGTTCCCTGTTAATCATCACGCACCTGATTCCCATCTGCTCCCCTGATCACTCTGTCTATTTAAACCTCCCAGACCGACAACGCAGTGTCGGGTCATTTGCCGCATTTCATGGATTTCCACGACCGCGTTTGTTTCCTGCCCTGTTCATGCTCTCCGCCCTGGTCTCCTGTTCCTGTCCGCTTCGTTCGTTTCCGTCCCGTTTTGGTTCATTGTCCTTCTGCCAGTGTAGTCACGTTTAGTTGACCTTTGTTATTTTTCTCCCTGCCTCGTTGTTTGTCCCTGTTAAACCATTCAATAAATCCCCTTTAAGTTACACCTTCCCCGGCCTCCTCGCTTTTTGGGTCCTCCCCCCTCCTCGTCGCTTAGCGACCCGCGACAAAAATGTTTCTATGTTTATTATTAATTGAATTAAGTCTGTATGTGGTTTCCAATTTTAAATTTTAATATTTTCCTTTTTCAATATATAAATAATCCAATGTATAAAAAATATAATACAGCATGAAAAAAAATATTTGGTATATTTGACAAAATGATAGTTTTTTTCCGAAGTGAGATCCTGCTTAGCAACAAACCCCAAACGCTTGATAGAGCTCAATCTAGAAAGTGTATTTAGCCAGTCAGAAATGTATTCAGAAAGTGTAATATTAAATGTATGTGAGGGGATATTTGAAGAGTTTGAGTTTTGTTCAATGGACCATACATGTACGAGCCAGCCAAACACAGCGAGAAAACCAGCGCTGACTCCAGTCGCCATCAAGTTGCCAACTCCTGACATTCCAAAACCTTTGAGAGAAACTGAGACGATTTGCGTTTCTCTTTCTGGTTCTTTTTATTGTTCAACTTCTTGTTCTATTTTTCACCTTTTCACACAGTGTAATGAAAGCCAGTTGAGCAAGTGGAACAAGTGATTTTATTGATGATTGTGGAAGGCACCGATTTCATAAGCACAGTTTCTTCTCACACCTTTTCCATTAAATAAGATTAAAAAGACAACTGAAAAGCATAATGTTAAAAAATGTTGTTCCAAGCAAAGGCAATTAATTTTATTTACATGTTTGATGTAAACACCAAAACAAATCATCACTCAGACACATTGCTTCTTCTGGCACGGAACACATTGGCTTAATGTCAATAAAAAAGCTTTGCAAAATTCAATATATCATATTTTATTCTAAATCAAAATTTACATCTTACCACAAAGAGTCAGTTCCTTCAGTTTTTTGTTTTCTTTTATTTAAGCTTCAAGGATCGCTGCTTTTCTCACCAGCACAATTGTGTCTCACAGCATGCTGTTTAGTGGAGAATTTTTTAGCACAAACGCTGCAACTGAATGGCTTGTCTCCACTGTGTGTTCTTGTATGTTTTGTTAAATTTGCCTTTAGAGAGAAGCATTTTCCACAAACTGAGCAAGAAAAAGATTTTTCACCACTGTGTGTTCTTGTGTGAATTATTAAATGAGACCTTTGAGAGAAACTCTTGCCACAAACTGAGCATGAAAAAGGTTTTTCTCCAGTGTGTAATCGTGTATGTGTTTTTAAATCTGGCTTAAAAGAAAAGCTTTTGCCACAAACTGAGCAAGAAAAAGGTTTTTCTCCAGTGTGCGTTCTTGTGTGTTTTGTTAACGTTGCGTTTTGAGAGAAGCCTCTGCCGCAAACTGAGCAGGAAAAGGGTTTGTCACCACTGTGTGTTCTTGTGTGACTTGTTAAATGTACCTTTTGAGAGAATTCTTTGCCACAAACTGAGCAGGAAAAATGTTTTTCTCCACTGTGCGTTCTTGTGTGCCTTACTAAATAAGACTTTCGAGAGAAGCTTTTTCCACAAACTGAGCAGGAAAAAGGTTTTTCACCACTGTGTGTTCTTGTGTGGATTGTTAAATAAAACCTTCGAGAGAAGCTTTTGCCACAAACCGAGCAAGAAAACTGTTTTTCACCACTGTGTTTTTCTGTGCCCTTTTAAAGACAGCTTTGAAGTGAATGAGTCAGTGTGACATGCCCTTTCACCTTTGGCTTGCCCATCATCATCATCATCATCATCATCGTCATGAGCATCTGATAATGTGTCCTCATGATGTGCTTGTGATGGCCCCCAGTGGTCTTCATCACCGTCTGTTGTCACGTGATGACTTGAGCTGCTGCTTGTAGGCTCCGCCCATCTGTTGTCCTCACTCTCATCCTTGTTTTCATCTTCAGTCTTTATAGGAAGAACGTTCACTGGTGACTTGTTGATCTCCTCCTCCTCCTTCTCCTTTTTGATGTGAGTCAAGTCTGGCTCCTCTTTCACAGAACGGAGATTGTATTCACTGACGTCTGCAGGACACAATAAGACAAATTTGGTTTGGTAGAGTCAAAGCTCAGGCAACGACTTTGTCTTATTTTCTACCGTGCTACCTTGACTTGTGCCTGCCGCATACGGAGATATGTGTGGACCCCAACTTGGACTGGACCATGGGGGCATTTCACAGAATTACGTCCTACGATGTAAACCTCCCTTTCGCAGCACAACTGTGATAAACGAGTATTTAAAAAGGAAGCACCTTGCGGCTGATGCCCGATTTCATTCCTGACATAGTCACAGACGTTTCTGGAATATGAATTCAAATTCAACTAAGATACACCATAATATTTCTTTTAGAGTTCACTGAATTATTTTTTAACTGCAATGATGCTTAACAGCCATAGGGTGTCAGTAATGAGTAACAAAGTAACACAAGACCTCCCACTGATACATCATCATTGTCATTTGGATAAATTACCAGGAACTATGAGTTGTGGGGGTGATGCAAACCACCTGAGCCACAGGAACTTTACAGTGCAGGGCCACCCGAGGTTCATTGACTCACCCGACCAAGCCAGTAAAAAGTTCATAAATAAATAAGACCAATCCGTACTTGATTTTTTTAAAAAAAACTTAATATTTTGTGTTTTATTCACTAAAATTGATCAACCGCCATGGACGTTTTCGCGGCAATGTGCACATTTTTAGAGTCAGGCGGAATTCCTTCCGTAAGGAATTGCTTGAACAAAATATAAAAACCAGAAAATTTTATTTTGTTATTTTAAATGTAAATTTTATACTGGGAAAAACATGGAGTTCACCCCCCACTATTGGTTATTCTTTGCCATATATTTTCTGCACTGATTACATTTGACATAAACAATTGCTCAGCAGACCTGCAAGTAAAAGGCAATATTTAAAAATAAAACGGCAATAACCTTGAACGATTTCCCCAAACAACTTAATGTTGTGATGCATATTTCTAATGAAAGAAAGTCGTTCTATACAAAGCAAATGAGAGTAAGACGTGTACAAACCTGCTTTGAGTGGCACAACACGAGGCTGGTTGCAAACTTCGTCCAGCAGTTGATGATGTTGATCGTTCTCTTCTTTTATTCCACAAAGTTCCTCTTTGTACTTGGGTGTCGTTATTTCACACATTTTCAAATGATAATTCCAAAAAATCCGCACTCGATCTCTGCTTGGCGATGAGTCATGTGCCTCTTTTCGTTAGCGGCTAGCTAGCTAACAAGCTAAGCTAACTACGCCGAAAAGCATCAACGCGCGAATATGAGGTTATCGGGACACAAAGACTTAATGAATTATGTAGTGGTACTTTAGAGTAGCACTGGACATTCTGTGAGAAAATTACAGTCAGTTCCACACTAAATCAGAAGAATTTAGCGGTGGGTGTTTTTGTTCCGGTGTGGACGGCTCGGTGGATGTGGTCGAGGTCCTTCGGAAGCTGCGCGCTTGCTAATGACGTCATGCTTTAAGCACGTATTTTTCAAATATATTTCTTTGCCTCTGTGTTTGTTTTTACACCTGGCTGTTCTCTTTTAATATATATTCTATGTAATATTTTAATTCGGTTGATAAAAAAAAAATGTAACAAAATAATTAAAATAACGCCACAAAAGCGAGTCAGCTCCGACGTCACTTCCTCCCTATGCCCGGAGAAGCCGCTGCTGGAACAAGCAGTGGGAAGGTTACGTTTCTCCTACCGAACGAAGCAACAATGCTGTGGTTCAATCGGGCTGCAAGATTGTATGGATATAATGTCTGCATATACTAGCAGTGCTTCTCAATTATTTCACGCCCGCCCCTACCAAGAAGAAAAAGATTCGCGCCCCCCCACCACCAATTTTTTTTCTGTCTTTGTATATTGAGATTAGATTGTCAATAAAATATCCCTTAACTAACCTACATTGATAAGAAATATAGTTTCGAGAACTATTATCGTGAGGATCTCGAAGCTCAGTACTCTGTTGTGCAAATATTGATGAGATGACAAATATTTGTCATGTCATGTCATTATCCTCACCGCTTATCCTGAACAGGGTCGCGGGAGGGTACTGGAGCCTATCCCAGCTGACTTCGGGCGAAAGGCGCACTACACCCTGAACTGGTCGCCAGCCAGTCACAGGGCAGACATAGACACCGTCACTGAGAGGGAACTGAACCCACGTTGCCTGCACACAACTCAGGCGAGTGTACCACTACACCATCAGGGACATGATAAATATTTACTAATACGTTTTTTGCCAAAAACTTTATTAACATTAACAAACACAGTTATTAATACGTACATAATATAGAAAAGACAAAAAGAAGAGCCAGGGGGATTTTAAACAAAAATTCTATATGAATAACATAAAGCAACAGCTTTAGTATTGTTGGAGTTGAGTCACCGTGGAAATGAGAAGTATTTAGTAAATCAACTTTTAAAAGCCAAACTTACGCCAATGCGTGTTCGGTTTTTGTACTCAAGAAGAAAAGGGTCAAATAAAGACTCAACAACTGATTCGAGTTTGGATATTTAGTTTCTTCAATTTCTGGAGTTCAGGAAATAGTACAAAGACATCTGGGCGGCTTTTTCTTAATCTCACGAGAAACTGCACTCGGGCGAGCACAGTCAAAAAATGCGCACCATCTTTCAGCCCAGCTTCAGTTTTTATAGGAGTTTTTTTATGTCAAGGGTAATGGAGGTTGAATCGGTCGTCCTTGCTCCCTCCCACGGCACGGGTCCACATCCAAGGGAAGGTCCTCCCCAGGTTAGTCATCGTCTGGATAGTTGATTCCCGTCTGGTCCCCAAGACTGGCACGCCAAGGCTGGCCTTCTCCGGCGGGCAGTCTCTCCAGCTGGCATTCCTCTGTAATCTTGTCGGTGTGTGCGCGTGTATGTGCAAGTGTATGTGCAGGTGTAATTATATGTCTGTGTGTGCGCGTGTGTATGTGCACGTGTATGAGCAGGTGTATGTGTGTGTCTGTGTGTGTGCATGCGTATGTGCATGTGCTCTAATCTCCAATTGTTCCGTCTTTCGGAATGTGTTTTTTTTTATAGCGTCTGTGTGAGTCCTGCAGTGCCCAATTTGGTATGTTTGCATCTCTACAGCCAATGTGGAGAATGTGCTTTATCGTATTTGACCATGAAGTGCTGTGAATGTGAATGCAAGTCATGGAAATGCTATGTGCGCAAAGTTGTTCCCACTACTGAGAATTTCAATAAAGTTCACACACTAAGTAGAATAAATTTAGCATATGAGAATAATATAAGAAATCAGTAAACATCAGGCCTAAAATCCCAGTCTTTCTTGTGACCAGTGCTTCTAGTTTCATTTGATAAATGCTTCTTGTTTCATCCATGTTAAAAATATTCAGTAAATATGAACCTGCTAACTTTAATAATCGACATTCTGTCCCGTATGTGTTCAAAATAATATCAGTAACTGTAATACAATCCTTCACCTTTTACTTGTCGGTTTGCCGAACATTTGTTTATGCCAAATGAAATCAGTGCAGAAAATAAAAACCAAAGAATAACCAATAGTGGGGGGTGAACTCCATGTTTTTCCCAGGATAAAATTGGAACTGATTATTTAACATTTTACATTTTCTGGTTTTTATATCTTGTTCAAGCAATTCCTTACAGATACTTTTTCTGCGTTGAGCCTACTTATCAGTCAAGGTCGTGTTCTTTTGGCTTCACAAAGAATCCTCGAGTACAAGAAGCGAAAGTCACTTTCTTCAAAAGCAGGTGGCCACAATAAATAAAAACCTTACTTGCTCAATATTTTTCCATAACATTAAGATTGAACCCGCCAGGACATCGTGGACATTGGATATCGATGCGAAATAACCATCACAGAGGAATGTTGCTATGATCGCAAAATTCCGGACGAACTGGCGAGGCCGCCCGGCTCACTGTGGCTTGTCATCGGGACCGGGAGGCGGTGCAGGCGACAGAGAGAGGAAGCAGAAGCGGGGCTGCAGGTCCGGTGTCTTGCTACGGCTGCGACGGCAGCCCCACAGGCAACCACTGCCGAGTCTCTACCAACGCCCCTCACTGTCGGACATCTACACCGCCCGGTGCCTCAGAAGGGCTCTCAACATCGTTGTGCCGTTATAGCGAGGAACACCTTTCTTATATCAATGACTCTGCAGACGTGGCTGTTGTCAAAGCAGGTTTACTGATACTCAAAAGGGTAAAACTGTGAAAATCAGAAATGAAATACAATTACAAAATGTATAAACAAATTGTACATCACATTATGCTGTATATAAGCGTTCTAGACGCCATCTTAACCACTCTCATGTTCGTGAGTAGCAAGCTACAAACAACACTGCTACGGGCCATTTGAAAATTACAGCCGGCAAATATACATCAAACCAAACAATTCCGCTTTTAAACACAAATGAATTATACGCACCGGCAATGCAACCTCAAAATAAAGATATGTGCGATCTCTCAGGACGGCAGAGAAACGTGCGTCGTCGTGCGTCGTTGTCGTCTATTTGCAATACTGCACGTCACTTCCGCATTGTAAAAAAAAAGGCACATTAGTTGTAGTTACCCGTAATTTCCTCTAGAGAGCACCAAAGGCATTTGAATATTTTCACACAGTCTCAGAACACCGACACACAGAAACAAACACAACTTTTACTGCGTAACAGAATACTCCCCGTCTGGCGTGATATGACGCCACTAAATAACCTTATACATGTTAAGACGCAATCAACACAACAACTTCAGAGATAGGTCTAGTAAACACTTTAGTCCCATCTGTCTTTGCGACTTTAACCTCTACTGTCCGGACTTTACCATCTTTTGAAGGAAACACCTGTGTTATGAGTCCAAGAGGCCATTCGTTCCTAGGCATACGACTGTCCTTGAGCACAACTGTACTCCCTGGGGAAATGTTAGGTTGGGCAGACTGCCACTTATGGCGTGGCTGTAGTGTAGGCAAATACTCCCTCTTCCATTTGTCCCAAAAGGTGTTTGACAGGTGTTGGACCTGGCGCCACTGACACTTGTAGAGGTCCGTCACCGAAAAGTTGCCTGCTGGTGCACGAAGAGAGGTTCCTTTCTGAGTGAGCAAGGTAGCCGGAGTCAGAATGAGTGGGTCACTCGGGTCAGCTGTCACGGGAACAATGGGCCTTGCGTTTATAATGGCTGACACCTCTGCCATAAAGGTGACAAGAACCTCGTGAGTGAGTTTAGTGTTCTTGAGTTGGAAGAACATAGTGTCCAATATTCTCCGCGCAAGACCGATCATCCTTTCCCACGACCCACCAAAATGGGAAGCATGAGGTGGATTAAAGATCCATGTACAGTCTTGTTCTTTCAAGTAAGCTTGTACAGCTGCATTGTCCATGTTCGAGGGGATTTTGAGTTCTTTGCATGCACTGACAAAGTTTGTGCCCCGATCAGAGCGAATGGTTTTTACAGATCCTCTAATAGCCAAAAACCGTCGAAGTGCATTTACAAAACTTGCTGTGTCTAGTGACTCCACCACTTCTATGTGGACTGCTCTTATACTTAAGCATGTGAATATGACGGCCCACCTTTTGTTTTGGATAAGGTGTCCTCGGGTTCTCGTCGAAGAAACAAACCATGGGCCAAACACATCTAAGCCCACGTTTGTGAATGGAGGGTCAGTTGAGATACGGTCTGGAGGGAGGTTAGCCATTTTCTGTGTACTTAGAGGAGCTCTGAGGCGTTTGCAAGTGACACAATGGAAGATGATTGTGCTGACCTTCCTCTTGCCTCCAACAATCCACCATCCTGCAGCACGTACCGCTCCTTCTGTGAACAAACGACCTTGGTGACGAGTTTGTTCATGGTAGTGTCTAATGAGAAGCGTTGAAATATGATGGTGACCAGGAATGATGATGGGGTTCTTTTCGTTTCCGTTGATGCTTGCGTTAGTAATGCGACCGCCTACACGGAGGAGTCCATTTGTATACAAGCAGGGATCCAAGTTCTTTAAAGGACTGGTTTTAGAAAGTTTGTCTCGTCTATGTATACACTTGATCTCTTCTGCATACATGTCCTGTTGCACTGCTCGGATGGCAACATTTTGGGCTTGATTAAGCTCAGTTAGAGTGGGCCCTGTTTTACAGTAGTGCCAGCCACGGCACTGTTTAGGCCCACGAGAGGATGGGTTGAAATTGTGACTTATGTGCAAGAGACGAGCGAGTGCACGAATGAGAGATTTCCAAGTGGAAAACTTTGAAAACCTGTGAGAGCCAAGTTGTTTAGTGCTGGCAATGGTTTTAAGTGTGGACACTTTAGGTCTGACTTCTACATCGGTGTTAGGCTCAACAAGGTCATGAGTGTCATTATCAGGTTTTTGACTCTGGAACAGAATGTCTGGGCCAGTGAGCCAGTTAGTAAGAGGCAGTTGATACACAGCAACTGGACGAGTAGCGTGATCTGCGGGGTTCTGACTACTGACTATGTAACGCCACTGACTTGGCTGGGATGACCTGCGGATTCTGTTGACACGGTTGCTAACATAGACATAAAATCTACGTGTCTCATTGTAAATATAACCCAAGACAACTTTACTGTCCGAGTAAAATGTAGTGTTGTCTAACTCAAGGTCAAGTTCATCTGAAATTAGATCTGCGAGCTATACTGCTAACACAGCAGCACTAAGTTCCAATCTTGGTATGGTCTGATCTGGGCGTGGTGCTAACTTTGATTTGCCCATAACAAAGCCAACATGACAGTCTCCCTGAGCATCTGTAACTTTTAGATAGGCTACTGCTGCAATTGCCATGGTAGATGCGTCGGAGAAAACACACAGCTCATTTTTTAGAGCACTAGAGGGGGAAACGTCTGTATACACTCTTGGGATCGACAGTTCTGCCAACTGTTTAAGTGAGTCTTTCCAAAGCGACCAAATTTCTTCAATTTCCGGCGGCAGTGGAGCATCCCAATCGCCATTTTCAACAGTAAGCTCACGGAGGATGTACTTTCCCTGAATAGTGACTGGCGCTACGAAGCCTAATGGATCATAAAGGCTGTTTATTGTTGATAAAACTCCACGCCTTGTAAAGGGCTTAGTCTCATCTGATGTTCTGAGGGTGAAAGAATCCCTCTTAATGTCCCAAAGAATGCCTAGACTACGCTGCATGGGAACAGAGTCGGCTTCAAAGTCTGTCTTTCAGATCTTTCGCATGGTCTTGAGATGGGAAAGCTTCCAAAACTTCCTTTCTGTTTGTTGCAATTTTATGCAATCTTAGGTTCGATTTTGCAAGTGTGTCACAGGTTCTTTGTAAAAGTGACACAGCCTCTTCTACAGTTGGTAGGGATTTGAGCCCGTCGTCCACGTAAAAGTCGCGAGTGATGAACTAACGTCTGGATCGCACTCTGGCTCACACTGTAGGACAGACTGGTGTAAGCCGTAAATGGCGACTGCTGGAGAAGGTGTGTTCCCAAAGACATGAACGGTCATTCGATACTCCGTAATGTCTTTCGACAGATCATTGTCGCGGAACCACAAAAAGCGCAAGTAGTTCTTGTCTTCCTCTCGAACTCTGAAGCAGTAAAACATTTGTTCAATGTCCGCTGTAAATGCAACTCTTTCCCTTCTGAAGCGCATCAATACTCCCAGCAGTGAGTTGTTAAGGTCTGGTCCTGTTAACAACACGTCGTTTAATGACACACCTTCATGATTGGCGCTGCTATCAAAGACTACTCTAATCTGCTTAGGTTTTCTCGGATGGTAGATGCCAAACAGTGGCAAATACCAACATTCCTCTCCGTCTTTTAGAGGATGAGCAATTTCTGCGTGCCCCTTTTTAAACATCTTGTCCATGAAGCTAAGGAAGTGTTCCTTCATTTCCTCTTTCCTTTTGAAGTTACGAAGCAGTGACATAAGGCGGGTGAGTGCTTGTGATCGGTTGTTGGGCAGTTTCGGACGTGATGACTTGAACGGCAATGGAGCAGTCCAGTTGCTGTCTTTGTCCTTTGCTAGGCCTTCCTCCATCGTTTTTCGAAAGGCTTTGTCTTGAATGGAGTGTGAGATGTGGTTGTCAAACCTCGTTTGTCTGAAGACGTTGCATCCTAAATGGTCAGGTTCACATGCCGTGCTGTATTCAAGCTGGCTGTTAAAGGGAACTTGTAAGTCACAATGCTTCTCTTTTACATGGTACACGTTTGGACATGGCTCAAACATTGTCGGGCGGCCTTTTTCTGTCGCACTAGTAAAGAGAGTCTTCACTGCCAATGTTTTGTGCACGCCTCCCAGACACACTTTTCCTACTATGACCCATCCAAGATCTAATTTTTGCGCATAGGGTGCGTTGTGAGGGCCACTTATCTGTTTGCGGACTTTGTGTACTCTTACTACGTCCCGTCCAAGGAGCATTAGAATTTGTGCATTGGAGTCCAGTTCGGGAATGAGATGAGCCACAGATTTTAGGTGACTGTGATGCTTTGCTGCATTTGGAGTTGGTATTTCATCCCTATCATTCGGGATATCTTTGCATTCGATGAGGCTTGGGAGTGGGATGTGGACTGTACCATCTAAAGCCTCCACTACATAGCCAGTGGCTCTCCTACCCATTGTGTCTTTAACACCTGAACAGGTACGTAGTGAGTAGGGAGAGCTTGGACCCAAATCATTGAACAACTCAAAAAACTCTGAGCGAACTAATGATCTATTACTTTGTTCATCGTGAATGGCATAAAGCCGTACTGCTTTGCTAGGACAGCCTGCAGGGTACACTTTCACAAGGCAGATTTTAGAGCATGATCTACCTGACTCGCTCTTACCACAAACCTGAGTGCATTTGGAGGCTATCACGTCAGGCTCTGCGGAAGTTGACTCTGTGGCAACCGGCTCCCCGCCATGCTCTGATGCCGTTTCAGCCTCTTTCTGCCATGGAGCTGGGCTTGGGTGAAGAGCAGCACAATGTTTATTGCTATCACACTCAGAACATTGTACTTGCACCATACAGTCTTGAGCCATATGCTTGGAAGAGTTGCAGCATTTGTAGCAGATGTGGTTCTCCTTCAGGAACGTTTTTCTCTCATGTAGTGGCTTCATCCAAAATGTTCTACATTTGCTTAGAGGATGATTCTTTCTGTGTAGAGGACAAAGTTTATCATTGGCCATTCTCCTGTCTGCGTTTGTGTCTGAGTCAGAGCCTGGTACTACTTCGGTTTTGTGCACGGATATTTCCCTTTGTTTATATGCTCTCCCAGGTGCCTTTTGTCTTGAGAGGAGAATCAGAAGGAGAAGCAAACTGAAAGCTTGGGTCGTTTCTAGCATTTGCTTCTTGTGTCACAAAGTCTTCAAAAATGTTAAATGGTGGGTAATGAACACGATATTTGGTTTTGTAGTTGGCCCCAACTGATATCCACCTTTCCTGCAAGTTAAATGGAAGCTTTTGAACAAGGGGATTTACTCCTCTGGCTGTGTCCAGGAATGAGAGGCCCGGAAGGTCTCCTTCATCTTTTGCGCATTGCATTTCCATCAGCAAATCGCTAAATTTTCTTAGCTTGACAGTGTCTTTGTTTGTGATTTTGGAGAACGTGTCCATCCTTTTGAATAGCGCGTCCTCAATTGCTTCTGCTGAGACATAACATTGCTCTAGCCTATTCCAAATCATTGCTAAGCCAGCAGCAGGATTGTTTATGTATATGGCTCTGATTCGCTCAGCGTGCTCAGCAGATTCTTTACCAAGCCACTTTAACATCAAGTCCATCTCTTCACTTGCAGTTAATTCCAATCCTCTGATAGCGTTATTGAATGAGCGTTTCCATGCTCTGAAACTTTGAGGCTTATCATTAAACTGGAGCAGTCCTGTGGCCACAATTTCTCTACGGGCAAAATACCTAACAAAGTCATTTACATAAACACCATTATTATCTATGTGCTGTTGGTAAGGTGTAGCATTATGATGAGAAGATGCTGACACCTGGTGGGACCAACTGGTATTGTCAGGTTCGGCAGGATGACTGAAGTTATTTGTTGCATTGTACTGAGAAAAGCTGCAATTCGGGAAAGACTGATTTTGAGGAAAATATGTCTTGTCGCTCTCTTTGTCGACTTGCACACTATGTTTTTGACTACAAGGTCGTGGAGTCTCACTGTTTTGTGGTGGCTCTGAAACATTTTTTATGAATGCGGCTTGGGTCAAGACACTGTTTTGTACGATCTGCTGTTTCGGAAGGAGATAGATTACTTCGTCCATCTAATTGAGAGGCAGCTGCTGCCTCTAAGACCTCTGCTTCAGCTATGGCTGAAGCTACATCTCGCTCTTGTTGCAGTAACTCAATAGACGCTTCCAGTTTAGCTTTTTCTAGTCTTAAAGTCACTTCTTTCTCTGCAAAGCTGAAACGAGCCTTTGCTGCTTCAGCTTTTGCTCTTGCCTTGGCTGCAGCAGAATCAGTTGAACTCGTCCCTGAACGAGTCTTGAAGGTAGCTGATTTGTCGGATGGCGCCTTCTCCATCTGCTTCTGGTCGGCCATAGTTGCTTGCGTTGACCAAGTGACGAATGCTGGAACACTGCTGTATGCCTTGCTGCTCGAGGCGTAGTAGTGGTCAGCGTAGATTCACTTTAGTCGTGTGGATGACCGCCGGGTCCAGCCTAGATGCCGTCGGACCAGTGTGGATGTCGCCGCGTCAACGTGGATGCCGTCGGACCAGCGTGGATGTCGCCACGTCAGCGTGGATGCCGCCGTTTTACTGTGCCGTTATAGCGAGGAACACCTTTCTTATATCAATGACTCTGCAGACGTGGCTGTTGTCAAAGCAGGTTTACTGGTAATCAAAAGGGTAAAACTGTGAAAATCAGAAATGAAATACAATTACAAAATGTATAAACAAATTGTACATCACATTATGCTGTATATAAGCATCCTAGACGCCATCTTAACCACTCTCATGTTCGTGAGTAGCAAGCTACAAACAACACTGCTACGGGCCATTTGAAAATTACAGCCGGCAAATATACATCAAACCAAACAATTCCGCTTTTAAACACAAATGAATTATACGCACCGGCGATGCAACCTCGAAATAAAGATATGTGCGATCTCTCAGGACGGCAGAGAAACGTGCGTCGTCGTGCGTCATTGTCGTCTATTTGCAATACTGCACGTCACTTCCGCATTGTAAAAAAAAAAAGGCACATTAGTTGTAGTTACCCGTAATTTTAATTTTAATTGGCTGCCAGGATGGCCGAGTGGTCTAAGGCGCCCCGTTCGTGACCCAGTCTACCCAGGAGGCCTGGGTTCGAATCTCGAATTTCCCATTGTGGGACTAATAAAGGGCAAATTATTATTATTATTATTATTATTTCCTCTAGAGAGCACCAAAGGCATTTGAATATGTTCAAACAGTCTCAGAACACCGACACACAGAAACAAACACAACTTTTACTGCGTAACAGAACAATGTCTCTGCTGAGAGCCTCAAGCTTCTCCTTCATCCTCTGAGTCTTCTTCTGCTTTTGATCCCTCACAGCAGACAAGCTGGACTCCTCCTCGACCTGCAGGAAGCGACGAAGCTCCTCAAAATCCTTCTTAATTTTATTTTCAACCTGCTCGCTCTGGACCTTAATGTACGTCGCTTGTTCGTTGCAGTTGTCTCTTATCTAAAAAATTTTCAGTCTTTTCTTCATGTCCTTCAGGCCTTCCTGGACTGTCTCTTTGTGACCTTTGACAACCTCACAAAAGGGATGAAATTTGTGGCCAGTGTGGATTTCTGCATCTCTGCAGATGAGGCACACAAGCTCCTGGTGGTCCAAACAGAAGAGTTTCAGTTTCTTCCTGTGCAAGCTGCATCTCTCCTCCGCCTCCACTGAGGCTTGCGAAAAAGCCTCACACACATTCCTCAGGGCCAGGTTTGAAGGAATATCCATCGAACTCAACTCAGTCCTACAGACCGGACACGATCAATCTCCTTTCTGCTCCCACCACTGCAGCTCACACGTGCGACAGAAGCTGTGACTACAAGGCAGCACGACAGGATCTTTAAAGACGTCCAAACAGGTCGGACATTGGAGAATGACCCCA
Organism: Idiotropiscis lumnitzeri; assembly: GCF_059441095.1. Taxonomy (NCBI): domain Eukaryota; kingdom Metazoa; phylum Chordata; class Actinopteri; order Syngnathiformes; family Syngnathidae; genus Idiotropiscis; species Idiotropiscis lumnitzeri. Next base: position 14,132,110 of record NC_142392.1, read on the forward strand.
ACATGGCTGGCCATATTATTCGCAAAGACACCGACTCCGTCAATAAGCTTCCAACGTTCACTCTCAGGAGAGCCACTGTGCGTCTGCCTCAGTCACAAGTGGACAGATGATTTGACATCCTAAAAAAGTCCAAAGTGAACTTCCTGGAGCTGTGCTTCTGTTGCCAGAGTTCAATCGATGACACTTGGACTTGAATTGTATTGAACAAACGTTTATGTCTTTATTATCGTACAACTGCAATTAGCCAGGTACCAAAGTGCAACATTAAACGAGATAACGGCCGGCGAAGGGAGTGTCAGGTCAAGAAGTTGCTCAAGTCGAAAGAATATTCAGACTCACTGCATGATCGTAAAACTGATAATTTTGTCCTATTCAGATGCTCTCATAGTGCAGTGGCGGGGGGGGGGGGGACCTACTCAAATCATCGACTTCCTGTTTGCCCAGACAGTGCCTCAATGGTTTCAAAATGCAAGTCGAGTGTGAAACAGATGAGAATCACTGATTTCATCCAAACCAATCAGAAATATTTAAACAAATTCTTGTGGGGATTGTTGGAATTTTAACTATAAATCTGGACCAAAAGTTTACCAAATTGTTCGACTTAGTTATCTGACTCCATTAATTGTTAACCAAACACGACCTACATTCATCCAACAATTATGCGTGCTCGGTTTGAGAGAGAAATGACCAGGAAGCCGGCAATTCCACACGGGAGCGGATTTATTCCGAACAGCAGATCTAGTACAAAGTCTGGGGCTCGGTCCCTCTCAGGACAGTTCTGCGCGTCTCTGTATCCAACAGAAGACGAGTGTTCAAGTGTTCATATTTTTCCATTCTTTATGAGTTTGCATATTCAAATTGCTTTCGTTCCAGGCCCCAGGTTGGCAGGCGTGTTGACAGATAATAATCCTGCATGCAAATGCAGGAAAAATGATGAGAACGGAGATCAGTTGTTGCAAGTTCGGTAGGAGAAACGTAAACGTCCCACTGCTGTTGCAGCAGCGGCTTCTCGGAGCATAAGCGGAAGTGACGTAGGGGCTGGCGCGTCATCATGGTGGGATGCAGTTATTTTGTTTTTAAAAAATTATCAACTGACTTGAAATATTATATAGAATATATATTAAAATAGAACAGCCAGGTGTAAAAACAAGCACAGAGGCAAAGAAATATATTTGAAAAATACGTGCTTAAAGCATGACGTCATTAGCCAGCGCGTAGCTTCCGAAGGATCTGGACCACATTCACCGACCCGTCCACACCGGAACAAAAACAACCACCGCTAAATTTTTCTGATTTAGTGTAGAACTGACTGTAATTTTCTCAAAGGATGTCCAGTGCTACTCTAAAGGACTACGACATAATTCATTAAGTCTTTGTGTCCCGATAACCTCATCTTCGCGCGTTGATGCTTTTCGGCGTAGTTAGCTTAGCTTGTTAGCTAGCTAGCCGCTAACGAAAAGAGGCACATGACTCATCGCCAAGCAGAGATCAAGTGCGGGTTTTTTGGAATTATCATTTGAAAATGTGTGAAAGAACGACACCCAAGTACAAAGAGGAACTTTGTGGAATAAAAGAAGAGAACGAGCAACATCTTCAACTGCTGGACGAAGTTAGCAAGCAGCCTCGTGTTGTGCCACTCAAAGCAGGTTTGTACACGTCTTACTCTCATTTGCTTTGTATAGAACGACTTTCTATCGTTAGAAATATGCATCACAACATTAAGTTGTTTGGGGACATGCGTTCACGGTTATTGCCGTTTTATTTTTTAATATTGACTTCTACTTGTCGGTTTGCTGAACATTTGTTTATGCCAAATGAAATCAGTGCAGAAAATAAATGCCAAAGAATAACCAAGAGTGGGGGGTCAACTCCATGTTTTTTCCAGTATAAAATTTGAACTGATTATTGAACAGTTTACATTTTACTTATTTTCCATCTTTTTCATGCAATTCTTGACAGAAGGAATTCTGCCTGACTCTAAAAAATGTACACACTGCGGCGAAAACATCAATGGCGATTGATCAATTGTAGTGGATAAAACACCAAATGTTAAGTTTTAAAAAAAGCAAGTACGTATTGGTCTTATTTATTTATGAACTTTGTACAGGCTTGGTCGGGTGAGAGTCAATGAACCTCGGGTGGCCCTGCACTGTTTTGTGCACGTGTGCGTAGTTTCACCCCATCCAAACATTTTAAATATATTTTATGCATCCATCCAGGGTTGCACGGATCTCATCAGTGAAGAAGCGCATGCTGCAAGGAATGCATCTGCATCTTTGGCTTACTATGGGCTTAAAAAGGCTGAACGTCACAACCCCCTTTTCCACCAACAAGTCCAGGAACATTTAGTTCTATCTCTTAATGCAAAATGAAATACTTGTAAACATATTTCACTTGAAGGATTCCTATTTTATCAATGACATTATGTTGCGATGGCCCACAGTGGTCTGCATCAATAAGTTCGGGTCCCACAACAGGTGTTCCATCAGACGCACACAATAGCCTGCGTGTGCTAACTTCAGCTCGCTTCCAGAAACGTCTGTGGCCATGTCAGGAATGAAATTGGGCATCAAAAGGGAGGTTTACATCGTAGGACGTAATTTTGTGAAATGTCCCCATGGTCCGGTCAAAGTTGGGGTCGCACGCATTGCTCCATGTGCGGCAGGCGCAAGTCAAGGTAGCATTGTTGAAACAATATAAGACAAAGTCGCTGCATGAGCTTTGACTTGACCAAACAAAATGTGTGTTTGTCTTTGTGTCCTACAGACGTCAGTGAATACGATCTCCGTTCTGTGAAAGAGGAGCAAGACTTGACTCACATCAAAAAGGAGGAGGAGGAGGAGGATATCAACAAGTCACCACTGAACGTTGTCCCTATAAAGACTGAAGATGAAAACAAGGATGAGAGTGAGGACAACCAAGGGGCGGAGCCTACAAGCAGCAGTTCAAGTCATCACGTGACAACAGAAGGTGATGAAGACCACCGGGGGCCATCACAAGTACATAATGAGGACACATTATCAGATGCTCATGACGATGATGATGATGATGATGGGCAAGCCAAAGGTGAAAGGGCATGTCACACTGACAGTTGGGTATGTTCTCACTGTGGGAAATCATTAACCTCAAAATTCTCTTTAAAACTGCACACAAGAACACACAGTGGAGAAAAACCTTTTTCCTGCTCAGTTTGTGGAAAAAGCTTCTCTCAAAAGGCAAATTTAACAAGTCACGCAAGAACACACAGTGGAGAAAAACCTTTTTCCTGCTCAATTTGTGGAAAATGCTTCTCTCAAAAGGCGAGTTTAACAGAACACACAAGAACACACACTGGAGAAAAACCTTTTTCCTGCTCAGTTTGTGGCAAGAGTTTCTCTCATAAGATAAGTTTAACAAAACACACAGCAACACACAGTGGTGAAAAACCTTTTTCCTGCTCAGTTTGTGGCAAGAGTTTCTCTCAAAAGGCAAATTTAACAAGTCACACAAGAATACATAGTGGAGAAAAGCCTTTTTCCTGCTCAATTTGTGGCAAAAGCTTTTCTGGAAAGTCAATTTTAACAGAACACACAAGAATACACAGTGGTGAAAAACCCTTTTCCTGCTCAGTTTGCGGAAAAAGTTTCTCTCGAAAGTCACAATTAACAGCGCACTCAAGAACACACAGTGGTGAAAAACCTTTTTCCTGCTCAGTTTGTGGGGAAAGCTTTTTTATAAAGGCAAGTTTAACAAGCCACACAAGAAAGCATACTGGAGAAAAACCTTTTTCCTGCTCAATTTGTGCCAAGAGTTTCTCTCAAAAGTGACATTTACGAAGCCACGCAAGAACACACAGTGGAGACAAGCCATTCAGTTGCAGCGTTTGTGCTAAAAAATTATTTTCTAAAAAGGGTGCTGAGAGACACAATTGTGCTGGTGAGAATTGCAGCGATCCTTGAAGCTTAAAAAAAAGACCAAAAGAACTGAAGGGACTGACTCTTTGTGTTAAGAATGAAATATGATAAATTTAATTTTGCAAAGCTTTTTTATTGACATTAAGCCAATGTGATGAGTGTCAGAAGAACCAACGTGTCTGAGTGATGATGAGTTTTTTTTGTTTTTAAGATCAAGCATTATAAATAAAATTAATTGCCTTTGCCTGGAACAACATTTTTTAACATTATGCTTTTCAGTTGTCATTTTAATTGTACTTAATGGAAAAGTTGTGAGAAGAAACTGTGCTTATGAAATCGGTGCCTTCCACAATCATCAATAAAATCACTTGTTCCACTTGCTCAACTGGCCTTCATTACGCTGTGTGAAAAGGTGAAAAACTGAACTAGAAGTTGAACTATAAAAAGAACCAGACAGAGAAACGCAAATCATCTCAGTTTCTCTTGAAGGTTTTGGAATGTCAGGAGTTGGCAATCTGATGGCGACTGGAGTCAGCGTTTATTTGTCACCACGAAGGAGATGATCCCCATCACGCAGTTCGTTGCTGCGCCTCTGAATACTGAAATGAAATATTTAAGTACTTAAATAAATGCTAAGATATTTTTTTACACTCTAACATTTAAATAATAAAATAGTGAAACATTTCAATTTGAAATTCGCAAACACATACAGAGTAAATTAAATTCATAATAATATAGAAACATTTACTCAATATTGAACACATTTAGGAATCCTAATTTTGAAAGATAAAAAAAAATTCTTAAATCAAATTTTAAGTATTAATTTAATTTCAATAAATATTTGGGTACATATTTAAATGAGCAAATATTTTGACAAATACTCAAGATTGAGATAAAAAGTATTTAAAAATATTTGTATATTTTTTACATGTTAAAATAATTGAAGAAACGTTGTAATCTCAATCTAAAGGATCTAAATCAAGAAGAGCAAAACATTCCGTTAAAAATAGTGTCTGGGCATTTTTGTTTGTCATGACATGCAATGATTTTTTTTTTTAATAACTTGAGGTATTCATCCAACTGTTGATGTGGGGCTTGCCTTGAGGTATTTACCTCAATGGATAAAATGTTTTGCAAGTGAAATTAAATTGTTCCCAAAAAGTCCATGTCCTTCTCTCCACTAACTATACTTCAACTTTAGTGGACGACATCCTCACATTGTCCTTTTTTTCTTTCTCTCCTAATTTTTGTTGTTCAACGATGCACTTTTTGTATTCAATATGTGCCAAAGTTGTTTGCGTATCGATATTTTCAAATTTATTTCAGAAAAAAAAGTACCATGGCGCCATCTAACGACGAAGACGCAAATGCACAACTCCGAGTGGTGACGTATGCTTATTAAAAATGAATAAAACAAACAAAAAAAACGTTTATAGAAGCATATAGATCTCAAGGGACAATATTATTGAACCAAACAATGATATTTGAAAACAAAATTTTTTTTTGAATTATCATAAATACAATAAGAGCAGCATGTTAGATTGCAGAAGACCCTTCTTTCGACTGTTTTTGAGTCTTCCCGGACGACGCACTGTTGTGAAATGCGATTGGACAGTAAACAGCCAATCAGAATCAGCCCTAGTGTCCGACTCCTGATTGGTTAATAATTGTGGCACAGTTTGCATCGTAAGCGTAAAAATGTGTTTCGTCCCGGAGAGGAGAGAGAAGCCGGAAGAGTTGCTCTTTTTGTGGAACCCACGCAGAGACAGTTCAACACCCGTTTTGGATCGGCTCATACTCAAGCACATTTTGGAAGGACTTCAATAAATTTGTCAGTTTATTTCTTTATAAAGACTTTTCTTTAAAGTGGGAAAATGTTGTTTTCTGTTACTTTTAGAAAAGTGGTGCTCAATATGCTTTTTTTCATTCATTTCATTTATTTTCTAATACTTAGTGCTAGGTTTTTATTCATAAATGTAAGTTTGGCAATCAGAAACCGACCTTTTCAAATTTTCACACTGACACTGTTTTCGATAATAGACTTTGATATGACTCTACTAACACAAAGGCTCAGAAGAAAGGCCAGTGGAACAAGTGATTTTATTGATGACTGTGGAAGGCCCCGATTTCATCAGCACCGTTTCTTCTCACACCTTTTCCATTAAGTGCGATTAAAAAGACAATAGAAAAGCATAATGTTAAAAAATGTTGTTCCAAGCAAAGGCAATTAATTTTATTTACACGTTTGATGTAAACACACAAAAAAAACTCATCATCACTCAGACACATTGCTTCTTCTGGAACTGATCACATTGGCTTAATGTCAATAAAAAAGCTTTGAAAATTCAATATATCATATTTTCTAAATCACATTTACATCTTACCACGAAGAGTCAGTTCCTTCAGGTTTTTTTATTGTCTTTTTTTAAGCTTCAAAGATCGCTGCTATTCTCACCAACACAATTGTGACTCTCAGCACCCTGTTTAGTGAAGATTTCTTTAGCACAAACACTGCAACTGAATGGCTTGTCTCCACTGTGTGTTCTTGTGTGGACTGTGAACGTTGACTTATGCAGGAAGCTTTTGCCACAAACCGAGCAAGAAAATGTTTTTTCTCTACTGTGTGTTTTTGTGTGCGGTTTTAAAGTCAACTTTGAAGTTAATGAGTCAGTGTGACATGCCCTTTCACCTTTAGTTTGCCCATTATCATCATCATCATCATCATCATCGTCACGAGCGCCTGATAATGTGTCCTCATTTTGTGCTTGTGATGGCCCCCAGTGGTCTTCATCAACTTCTGTTGTCACGTGATGGCTTGAGCTGCTGCTTGTAGGCTCCGCCCCACTGTTGTCCTCACTCTCATCCTTGTTTTCATCTTCAGTCTTTATCGGGACAAAGTTCAGTGGTGACTTGTTAATCTCCTCCTCCTCCTTTTTGATGTGAGTCAAGTCTGGCTCCTCTTTCACAGAACAGAGATCATTTTGTCTGACGTCTGCAGGACACAGAAAGACAAATTTCGTTTGGTCAAGTCAAACCTCATGCGGCGACTTTGTCTTATATTGTTTCTACCGTGCTACCTTGACTGAGAAATGCGTGCGACCCCGATTTGGACCGGACCATGGGGACATTTCACAAAATTCCGTCCTACGATGTAAACCTCCCTTTAGCAGCACAGCTGTGATAAACGAGCATTTAAAAAGGAAGCACGTTGCGGCTGATGCCCGATTTAATTCCTGACATTGTCACAGACGTTTCTGGAAGCGAGCTGAAGTTAGCACACACAGGCTATTGTGTGCGTCTGATGGAACACCTGTTGCTGGACCCTAACTTATTGATCGGGGCCATCGCAACATTATGTCATTAATAGAATAGGAATCCTTCAAGTGAAATATGTTTACAAGTATTTCTTTTTGCATTAAGAGATAGAACTAAATGTTCCTGGGCTTGTTGGTGGAAAAGGGCATTGTGACGGTCTCCCTCTTTTAACCCATAGTAAGCTAAAGATGCAGATGCATTCCTTGCCGCATGCGCTTGTTCAGTGATGAGATCCGTGCAACCTTGGATGGATGCATTAAATTTATTTTAAATGTTTGGATGAGGTGAAACTATGCACACGTTCACAAAACAGTGTAGAGCCACGTCAATCTCAACAAATCCGCACTTGATCTCTGCTTGGCGATGAGTCGTGTGCCTCTTTTCGTTAGCAGCTAGCTAGCTAACAAGCAGCTAAGCTAACAACTAAGCTAACTACGCCGAAAAGCATCAACGCGCGAAGATGAGGTTATCGGGACACAAAGACTTAATGAATTATGTCGTAGTCCTTTAGAGTAGCATTGGACATTCTGTGAGAAAATTACAGTCAGTTCCACACTAAATCAGAAGAATTTAGCGGTGGACTGTTTTTGTTCCGGTGTGGAGGGTCGGTGGATGTGGTCGAGGTCGAAGATGCGCGCTTGCTAATGACGTCATGCTTTAAGCGCGTATTTTTCAAATATATTTATAATATTATGTATATTTCCTTGCCTCTGTGTTTTGTTTTTTACCCCTGGATGTTCTATTTTAATATATATTTTATATAACATTTTAATCGGTTCACAAAATAACTAAATAACGCGATATTTGCGAGTCATCGCTCGCGTCACTTCCGCCTATGCCCCGAGAAGCCGCTGCTGCAACAGCAGTAGGACGTTTACGTTTCTCCGACCGAACTTGCAACAATGCTGTGGTTCAATCGGGCTGCAAGATTGTATGAATATAATGTCTGCATATACTAGCAGTGCTTCTCAGTTATTTCACGCCCGCCCCTACCAAGAAGAAAAAGATTCACGCCCCCCCACCACCAATTGTTTTTCTGTCTTTGTAGATTGATATTAGATTGTCAATCAAATATCCCTTAACTAAGCTAAATTGATAAGAAATATAATTTTGAGAACGATTATCGTAAGCATCTCGAAACTCAGTACTCTGTTGTGCAAATATTGATGATAGGACAAATATTTGTCATGTCATTGTTGGAGTTGGGTTACTGTGGAAATGAGAAGTAGTTAGTAAATCAACCTTCAAAAGCCAAACTTACTCCAATGCGTGTTCGTTTTTTGTATTCAAGAAGAAAAGGGTCAAATAAAGACTCAACAACTGATTAGAGTTCCGATATTTAGTTTCTTCAATTTCTGGAGTTCAGGTAATAGTACAAAGACAGATATCTGGGCGTCTTTTTCTTAATCTCACGAGAAACTGCACTTGGCGAGCACAGTCGAAAAATGCGCGCCATCTTTCAGCCCAGCTTCAGATTTTATAGGAGTTTTTTTTATGTCAAGGGTAATGTAGGTTGAATCGGTCGTCCTCGCTCCCTCCCACGGCACGGGTCCACATCCAAGGGAAGGTCCTCCCCAGGTTAGTCTGGATAGTTGATTCCCTTCTGGTCCCCAAGACTGGCACGCCAAGGCTGGCAGTCTCTCCGTCTCTCTCCCCGCTGGCATTCCTCTGTAATCTTGTCGGTGTGCATGTGTGCGTGTATGTGCACGTGCATGTGCAAGTGTAAGTACGTGTCTGTGTGTATGCATGCGTATGTGCATGTGGTCCGATCTCCAATTGTTATGTCTTTCAGAATGTGTTTTTGCTATAGCGTCTATGTGAGTCCTCCAGTGCCAAATTTGGTATGTTTGCATCCCTACAGCCAATGTGGAGAATGTGCTTTGTCGTATTTGTCCATGAAATGCTGTGAATGTGAGGGCAGCTCATGGAAATGCTATGTAGGCAAATTTGTTCTCACGACTGAGAATTTCAATAAAGTTCACACATTTAAACTAAGTACTATAAATTTAGCATATAAGAATAATATAATAAATCAGTAAACATCATGACTACAATCCCAGTCAATCCTATCTATGCACAGTACTTCTACTTTCATCTGATAAATGCTTTTCGTTTCATCAATGTTTAACATATTCAGTAAATATGAACCTGCTAAATTAAATAATTGACCTTCTGTCCTGTAAGTGTTTAAAATAATGCCAGCAATCATAATACAATCCTTCGTTTACCATTGCAGTCGTCTTATCATTGCAGCATTTTATTAATTTCCCCTCTGGAACATGGACAGACATTCGGAGTGTTTCCTTACACTTGTATATGTTGTGGGATGTAAGTGTGTATATACATGGGGATTGTGTATATACGTATATACAGTGTATATTTGCATGCTTTTTCTGAATGTCTGCTGCTAATGTCATACATTAACGGCTACATTGCACCACCGCCTCTGTGTGATCCATATCTTTGCCGTCGTAACACTGCAAATTTACCCATTGTGGGACTATTAAAGGACATCTTTATCTTTAAAAACCTTGTCTTGGTGCTTGCTAAATAATTTTCCATAAGATTAAGATTGAACAAAATGGTGAAACAAAAATTTAAAAATTAAATACTGTAACGATTAAACATTGAATACTAAATTATTCCTAAAAGAGTTCAATGAATCTTGAAATTAATAGTGAATTATTGTAGTTTAATGAATACTGAAACGAATAATGAAATATTAAAGTACTTTAAATAAATACCGAAATCATTTTCGAACACAATAACAGTTAGGTAATAAAAGAGTGACATATTTTAATTTAAAATTCGCAACCACATCACAACATGGTGAAAAACCCTGTAAAGAGGCAAACATGTTGTCATAAAGTATCACTTTATCATGTCAACTGTTAATAATAGGGAAATACATTTGAAATACTCTCCAACCGACGACATGGTGTCAGATGTATAAACAAAACCAGCAACAAAAGTAAAATTCAATACATCTCTCAAGTTCATATTTGGGAACAAAAATGTTTGTTCATGTGCACACGGTTCAAATCGTACGTTTTTCCAATGTTGAGAAGAAGATAACAATGATTTGCATCGTAAATGGTGACATCTGTCGGTGAGTTGGTGACAGTGCTCCACACAGCCAGCAGCCAATCATATCACAGCGGGGTGTGTCCTGTTCTTCCGCTCTAGTGCCGAACAGTCTGCGGTTTTCTCGAAGGAAAAAAACGACGCCATCTTTCATTCGTCTCGTCGAACAAAGAGAAGCACGCGAGTTATCGCCAAGCAGAGATCAAGTGCGGATTTGTTGAGATTGGCGTTTGAAAATGTGTGCTAGAACGACACCCAAGTACAAAGAGGAACTTTGTGGAATAAAAGAAGAGAACGAGCAACATCTTCAACTGCTGGGCGAAGTTTGCAACCAGCCTCGTGTTGTGCTACACAAAGCAGGTTTGTATACGTTTTACTCTCATTTGCTTTGTAAAGAACAACGTTAAAAATATGCATCACAACATTAAGTTGTTTGGGGAAATGCGTTCAAGGTTATTGCCGTTTTATTTTTAAAAATTGCATTTTACTTGCCGGTTTGCTGAACATTTGTTTATGCCAAATGAAATCAGTGCAGAAAATGGATGCCAAAGAATAACCAATAGTGGGGGGTGAACTCCGTGTTTTTTTCCCCAGTTTAGAATTTGAGCTGATTATTTAACATTTTACATATTCCAGTTGTTATATGTTGTTAAAGAAATTAAGTTGGTCGTGTCATCATGTTTCAAAACTATGCTGACAGATGTCGTGTATTTTTATATACACACTGATAAAAATTTTGGGGCTGATCTACTTAGAAAATGGAAGGTAACCTTTTGCATCACACATTTATGTTTATAAAGCAAGGACAGTGCTTGTTTCATCTACTTAATTTCTTGTGCATAAGAAATCGGTTTTGTAAAGTCTACTTAATTTTACATGTCAAGTTAGTTTAAATTTTGCAAGTGAAGTCAACTTAATTCTGCAAGTTTGTTAACTACATTAGTAAATGCAACCTAACTATTCAAGTTAACTTACTTGGAAAATTAAAACTAACCTGACTTGCAAAGTTAAGTGGATTTTACTTGCAAATCTAATTTCTTCCACACAAGAAATGAAGTAGCCTTTACAAAACAATTCTTGCACTATCTACATAAAAATGTGATGCAAAAAGTTACCTTACATTTAGTAAGTAGATCAAGCACACCATTTTGTGTCATGCTGGGTCTACTTTAAATATTAAGTATGTGACACCTGTTGGGCCATCCACTGATCACTCAAAATATGTTTCCAAGGCCAAGGGTCAACATGACTATGAATGAATTCCAACAACTGATTAATCAAATAATTGGTAACAATTAAATTATAAACTATTTTTGTAAAGGACAAACGGGCAATCATTAGTGCGGCCCCAACACTATACATATGAACAACGTGTCAAACCATGCATGTATAATTTTGTGACTTAATTCAAAACAAAACTTGGAATTTCTTGAGTTTATATAAGCATATTTATTTGACAAGAAAATATTTTTTGTTATGAACAGTGAGGGTGAAGGTAAGACGTGGCAAAGTTAAATACATTGAAAGGACATGTTCATTCATAATCGATGTTTGTCTCAAAAATTAACTCACCTAATATCCGTTCATCGAACACCAACCAAACATCCATCCTATGCTTGTGGATGTTTTTATTAAATTCTGTTAAAAATAATTATAATTTTGTCACCATTTAAATAGAGAAATCTAAGATCATAAAAGAATGAATGCATGTTCCGTGGAATGTGATTTGTCAACACGGAAAAGCTCTGAGTGATGAAAACGTTAACATATGGTTCAGGAACAGGTCTCTTTGACGGCAAAAGTCTGACTATGGTAAACAATTGATAATTAGACCTCAATGAAGTGATTGTGCAGTTGAAAAAGTTCATATATTGACTGTGCAAAGCTAAAGTGAGAAACTAGGATTAACTATTTGGCAAACACGAGAACGTATTCAGTCTCGAGGAAGACTGAATGCAGAAAAATTGCAATAAGAAGAACAATAAACCAGCCCAGAGTGTTACAGTGTCCTGGAAACAAAAGTTTGGGATGCCCCTGAGCGTGAAATTCCTCTCTGAACTCCTCCTTTTTGCCCCCGGCAGCAACTCATGAAACAGGGAAACTGATAAGAGATACAATTTTGTTGAAACAGAACATGCAAGGTTAAAGGTCATGCAAAAGGAAAAAAAAAAAAACATCTAATGTTCCATACTTCAGTTTGGTGACGGATGGACTACGGTAATTCAATTAATGGAACGACATTTTGAGATGGAAATGACAGGAATGTCATGAATTATCATGTTATGAGGGGACTTTTGATATACAGTAAATTGATATAAATTAAATTAGAAATTTTTAGTCTGCGCATAATCCACTTCAAATTATACTGACTCATTGGTTGAGGAAAACGGGGTTATATTCGTTCAGTGGTTCTCAATTATTTCCTGTCACGCCCCCTCTACCAAGAAGAAAATAAATTCGCGCCCCCCCACTACAGTTTTTTTACATTTCGTACTCATGTACATGTTCTTTGTATATTAATGTTAGATTGTCAATAAAATATCCCAAACAGTTATTAATACGTACCTAATATAGAAAAGACAAAAAGAGCCAGGGGGATTTGAAACAAAAATTCTATATAAATAACATAAAGCAATTTGTTGACTATACATTTTTTTTTATGTTCACAATCTGTTTGACGTCGAACCGCTTCGTTGTGATGACGTCAGCCATTTCCGTGTTCCAGCCTGAGAGCGTCTGCTAAAGTGCTCACGTAGCCATCGTCTTATTTTTTTTGGATACGTAATGGTTGCAATCCAACATTTCTGTTCATAGCTGCTGGCTCTCCGCCCGAACGCGGTTTGAGTCAGACTTCTTTTCAAAGTCGAGCGTCCATCGAAGCAATTCATTTTAGCGATTAGCACGCTTAGCGCCTCCTTGCTCGCTCTGCTGCTGCGCAAGATAGCTTGGCGCGGGGCATTTAAGGAGCGGCGAAAGAAATCACTTCCGGGTCAACGAGCGACGGGGTGACGCTTTTTTTTTGTTAATCAGTACTGCGTGAACTCGGGGCACAAACAGCTTTGACAAGCTCAAACTCGCGTTGTCTGAGATCGCCTTTTTTGGTCCCAAAACCATGCAAAAAAGCTGGTTCCCCAGGGTCCCACGCGCCCCCCTCAGCATCGCACCGCGCCTCCCCAGGGGGGCGCGCCCGACTATTTGAGAATCACTGTATTAGTTAGTTAAAAAAAGAATAGCTTAATTATAGTTGACGTGTTCATGGGGATTGAATATGAATAATAAACAGAAGACAAAACCAATTGGCATTTGTAAAATATATGTAAAATATTAAGTTTGTGAGCTCTTATGGGAGACGGGGCGAGACGCGAATGGATTGAAGCTTCCGCCAGTGACCCGTCCAATAGTGTCACCACCACTCAGCTGTGCCGGGTGACCGTCTTCGAGGGCGTGCGCCTCCCAGTTACTGACATCAAGCGAAACAATCCGTCAATGAGAAACTGCTAATCAGAATGAGTAGAACCCCCGTTTCTGCATCGATGAAAGAAAATATTGTATTGGATGGAGAAAAAGAATTGTTACACTTGCAGGTTCAGGGGGCCAAGAGTGCTAATTCACCGGGAAAGGAAAAATGAATATGGGGGGAAAAAAATAAAATAAAACCGGGGGGAAGCAGCTAATGCAGCAGCCGACGCGTGCAGCTCATTGCGTCTGCTCTTACCGTTTCCGCTGCTCCTGGGCCAGGTTCTGGTGACGCAGCGCCACAGCAGGCTTGTTGTCCGCACCGGCCGGTCAACAAGGTCACGTAAAAGAAGTAGGGGTGGTTATAGACATGGGTTGTGAGTGGGACGTGCTCTTGCTGTGGGGTCACTGGGTGATGAGCGGTCCAAACCGAGCCACTTCCTGAAATGTGCCATCCTGTGGTCCAGCGCCACGCCAGTCACAAAGAGCTCCACTAGCACGGGGGCGCCATCGCTACCCCCTCCTCCGACAACGCTTCTATGGCTTCCAAACGCACAGTTGACGCCTCAACCCGATTGGGACCACATTCCACGATAGGGGTGCCCGCGGAGCCTCAGCATTCAAGGACCGGCAAGTCTTAGCATTCCGATGACGATTGATGGACAACAGTTTTTGATGGTGGAACAAGATATTCCACGCTTTGCAAGCTTGATGAGCAACAATGAGCAACAACACTGTCACCCTTGTGGGACTCTTGAGATTGGCCGAGTCACTGCCATGGACCGAACCCGCACCTGTGAAACATTGGAATTCGAGTGGGACTGAATTTGACTGTGCACTTCCGCCGGGGGAAGCATATGTTGTCCTCCGTTCCAGTCGACTGGGCAGCTCTGAGACCAGGGTCTCCATCCTCCCGCGGGTGGTCCGTCCTGTTCCTGCTCTGGTTTGCCCAGTGAAGCCGCCTCCACCCCTTCAAACCACCAATTGGTCCTTTTCATTCAACACTGAGTTCTGATGATTTGGTTTTTCAGGATGCATTCACCCAATTCCGAGGGTCAGAAGTGCATCTTGCATTAGGATTATGTATTTGTGATGTCTACCGGTGCTGCCTCGCATGTGTGCCTTGCCCCAGAGCAGAGGAAACGCTATGAATTGTCTCTGTTCGCTGAGCCACAAATCACATTAACTATCGGTGCGCATCATCATACTAAAGATTTCGGCCCATTGGTGAAGACTTTTGGCAGAATTAATTTCAGATGTTGAATACTCCATGTCACTAGCAGGGTGTGGTGTTTCAGCACCCATTACGAATTCCTCTGTTATGAAACATTTTCTGAATTTCGACACTATGGTAGGCAGTGAATGGGTCACTCTGAAGCGAAAGCTCTGTTTGCGTCTCTGCCAGAGGGGTTGTGGACCCGGGGTCTGACTGATGTGCTCTGCTCCACAGCTTGTCCAATTTGTTTTTGCTATATCTGCAAATGTTTTTATATTATTGTGAAAGAAATTAAGTTTGTCATGTCATCATGTTTCAAAACTATGCTTACGGGTTAATAGAAGGTCACAAAAACATGGACCTCTTAAACAGGAAAACGTTAGTTCAGTGGTAAAAGAGTTGTGTCTATGCTGGCAGTTTAGCAGGAAGGCACAAAAACAGATGCACGTCTTGAACTGTGTTTGACAGGAAACCGTTTAGCACGCATTGAACAGAAGTGTGATAAAGTCAAAGTGTACATGTTTTTCCATTCTTTATGAGTTTGCATATACAAATTACTTTGCAGTGCTTCAATAAAACGCGGCACAGGAGCGGGAAAGCTTTTCTCTTTGGCGAACTGCTCCTCGCAAGTGACAAAGACAATCTTGGCTGGGTGATTTATTTGTGCAGGCGTGTCTCGTTTTTGAAAACTTCTTTGACAAATCTTGTTCAAGCAATTCCTTATGGAATGATTCAACCTGACTCTAAAAACTGCACACTGCGGCAAAAAGATCAATGGCGGTTGATGAATTTTAGTGGATAAAACACAAAGGATTAAGTTTTTTTTTTAAAATCAAGTACGTATTGGTCTTATTTATGAAATTTTTACTGGCTCGGTCAATGAACCTCCGGTGGCCCTGCACTGTTTTGTGCACATGTGCATAGTTTCACCTCATCCAAACATTTAAAATACATTGAATGCATCCATCCAGGGTTGCACGGATCTCATCAGTGAACAAGCGCATGCTGCAAGGAATGCATCTGCATCTTTGGCTTCCTATGGGCTTAAAAAGGGAGAACGTCACAACCCCCTTTTCTACCAACAAGCCCAGGAACATTTAGTTCCTGGTAATAAAGTTCCTGTGGCCCAGGTGGTTTGCATCTCTCTCACAACTCATAGTTCCTGGTAATTTTTGCAAATGACAATGATGACCGAACAATGGGAGGTGTTGTGTTACTTTGTTACTCATTACTGACACCCTATGGCTGTTATACATCATTGCGGTTACAAAATAATTCAGTGAACTCATAATGTTTTGGTGTATCTTAGTCTAATTTGAATATGCATTGGATAACTTTAAAATATACAGTCATTATTCAAATATGTCAACATGAAAGTCAGAGTGAAAGTGTTTTTGCTTAATGATTATGTGTAAGAACTTTTACTCTTCAAACATAATCTTGTTTTAAAATTTATTTAGAAACAGAAATTTTATAAATATAAAAAGGGGAATGTCGGAACGTACTAGCAGGCTAAATGTCATTTTGGGTAAAAAAAAACGTAAATCATGCAATAAATAGCCACTCTGATTCCAGGGCCCCTTTAATTCTTTTAGGGATCCAGATTATAATGGAAGCAAAAAGTACCCACGATGAAACTATCCATAAATGCAAAATGAAATACTTGAAAACATATTTCGCTTGAAGGATTCCTATTTTATCAATGACATTATGTTGCGATGGCCCCCAGTGGTCTGCATCAATATGTTAGGGTCCCACAACAGGTGTTCCATCAGACGCACACAATAGCCTGTGCGTGCTAACTTCAGCTCGCTTCCAGAAACGTCTGTGACTTTGTCCAGAATGAAATCGGGCATCAGCCGCAACGTGCTTCCTTTTTAAATGCTCGTTTATCACAGCTGTGCTGCTAAAGGGAGGTTTACATCGTAGGACGTAATTTTGTGAAATGCCCCCATGGTCCGGTCCAAGTTGGGGTCGCACGCATTGCTCCGTGTGCGGCGGGCACAAGTCAAGGTAGCATGGTAGAAACAATATAAGACAAAGTCGCCGCCTGACCTTTGACTTGGCCAAACCAAATTAGTCCTTTTGTGTCCTGCAGACGTCAGACAACATGATCTCTGTTCTGTGAAAGAGGAGCCAGACTGGACTCGCATCAAAAAGGAGGAGGAGGAGGAGGAGATCAACAAGTCACCAGTGAACGTTTTCCCGATAAAGAGTGAAGATGAAAACAAGGATGAGAGTGAGGACAACAGAGGGGCGGAGCCTCCAAGCAGCAGCTCAAGACATCACGTGACAACAGAAGGTGATGAAGACCACTGGGGGCCATCACAAGCACAAAATGAGGACACATTATCAGACACTCATGACGATGATGATGATGATGATGGGCAAGCCAAAACTGAAAGGGCATGTCACACTGACTCATTAACCTCAAAGTTGTCTTTAAAACGACACACAAGAAACCACGGTCAAGAAAAACCTCTTTTTTGCTCAATTTGTGGCAAAATTTTCTCTCGAAAGTTTCATTTGACAATTCACACAAGAACACACAGTGGAGAAACATCTTTTTGCTGCTCAGTTTGTGGCAAAAGCTTTTCTTTAAAGTCAAATTTAAAAACACATACACGATTACACACTGGAGAAAAACCTTTTTCATGCTCAGTTTGTGGAAAATGCTTCTCTCAAAAGGCAAGTTTAACAGAACACACAAGAACACACAGTGGCGAAAAACCTTTCTCCTGCTCAGTTTGTGGCAAAAGCTTTTCTGGAAAGTCAAATGTTACAAGTCACATAAAAACACACAGTGGAGAAAAAAACTTTTCCTGCTCAGTTTGTGGCAAAAGCTTTTCTTTAAAGTCAAATTTAACAAGTCACATAAAAACACACACTGGAGAAAAAAACGTTTCCTGCTCAGTTTGTGGCAAAAGATTTTCTTTAAAGTCAAATTTAACAAGTCACATAAAAACACACACTGGAGAAAAACCTTTTTCATGCTCAGTTTGTGGCAAGAGTTTCTCTCAAAAGTCAAGTTTAAAAGAACATATAAGAACGCACTGTGGAGAAAAAACCTTCGCCTGCTCAGTTTGTGGCAAAGGATTCTCTCTAAAATCAACTTTAACAAAACATAGAAGAATACACAGTGGAGAAAAACCTTTTTCCTGCTCAGTTTGTGGAAAATGCTTCTCTGTAAAGTCAACGTTAACAAGCCACACAAGAACTCACAGTGGAGAAAAACCTTTTTCCTGCTCAGTTTGTGGTAAAAGCTTCTCTCAAAACTCAACGTTAACAAGCCACACAAGAACACACAGTGGAGAAAAACCTTTTTCCTGCTCAGTTTGTGGAAAATGCTTCTCTGTCAAGTCAACGTTAACAAGCCACACAAAAACACACAGTGGAGAAAAACCCTTTTCGTGCTCAGTTTGTGGCAAAAGTTTCTCTGACAAGTCAAGTTTAACAAAACACAAAAGAACACATACTGGAGAAAAACCCTTTTCCTGCTTGGTTTGTGGTGAAAGCTTTTCTATAAAGGCAAGTTTAATAAGCCACACAAGAAAGCACACTGGAGAAAAACCTTCTTCCTGCTCAGTTTGTGGTAGACGCTTCTCTGTAAAGTCACATTTACAAATGCACACAAGAACACACAGTGGAGAAAAACCTTTTTCCTGCTCAGTTTGTGGCAAGAGTTTCTCTCAAAAGTCGAATTTAACAAGCCATACAAGAACACACAGTCGCGACAAGCCATTCAGTTGCAGCGTTTGTGCTAAAACATTCTCCACTAAACATAGTGCTGAGAGACACAATTGTGTTGGTGACAAAAGCAGCGATGCTTGAAGCTTAAAAAATGACAAAAAAACTGAAGGAACCGACTCTTTGTGGTAAGATGTGAATGTGATTTTCAATAAAATATGATGAAATTGAATTTTGCAAAGATCTTTTATTGACACAAAGCCAATGTGATCAGTGCCAGAAGAACCATTGTGTCTGAGTGAGGATGAGTTTTTTTGTGCATTAACATCAAACATTATAAATGAAATTAATTGCCTTTGCCTAGAACAACATTTGTTAACGTTATGCTTTTCAGTTGTCTTTTTAATCGTACTTAATGGAAAAGGTGTGAGAAGAAACGGTGCTTATGAAATCGGTGCCTTCCACAATCATCAATAAAATCACTTGTTCCACTTGCTCAACTGGCCTTCATTACGCTGTGAAAAGGTGAAAAACCGAACTCGAAAAAGAACCAGAAAGAGAAATACAAGCATTCTCAGTTTCTCTCAAAGGTTTTGGTATGTCAGGAGTTGGCAACTTGATGGCGACTGGAGTCAGCGCTGGTTTTCTCGCTGTGTTTAGCTGGCTCGTATATGTATGGTCCATTGAACAAAACTCAAACTCTTCAAATATCCCCTCACATACATTTAATATTTCACTTTCTGAATAAATTTCTGACTTGCTAAAAACACTTTCTAGGTTGAGCTCTATCAAGTGTTTGGGGTTTGTTGCTAAGCAGAATCTCACTTTGGAAAAACTATAATTTTGTCAAATACAGTAATACCCCGCTACTTCGCGGTTCACCTTTCAAGAGTTCAGTGCTTCGCGGGTCTAAAAATAATTCGGGGGCATTGTAGTTTCGCCGAGCGGCACGAGGGGGCGCTGGAGCGGTTAGACGGCCGGCGTGCGCCGAAGAGGAGAGTGGACGAAGAAGAAAATGGACGAAGAAGAGAGTGGACCAAGAAGAGCACGTTCCCCCGGGCACGATTTGGGGCGACGTTTCGCGCGGTTCGGACCGTACCAGAGCTCCGGCCGGCGTGCGTGGCAGTTAAGCCGTAGAGGAGCACCTTCCCCGAGCACGGGCGGTGCCAACCGGCCCCTAAGTTTAACCGAATGGAAGCTCCGGGGGAGGAGGGCATGCTCGCGTCACAGTTAAGCCGAATAGGAGCACCTTCCGCCCGGGCACGAGCGGGGCGACATTTCGCTCCGTTCGGGACCGTACGAGAGCTCCGGAGGAGGCCGGCCGGCGTGCGTGGCAATTACGCCGAAGAGGAGCACCTTCCGCCCGGGGCACGAGCGGGGCGAAATGAAACCGAGTTCAACCGAACGGAGACACGCTTCGGGGGAGCAGGTCCGGCGTGCGTGACAATTAAGCCGAAGAGGAGCACCTCTTCCGCCCGGGCACGAGCGGAGCGCGAGGCTGTCAGTTATGAATGAATAAAGAAATAAATGAAGAATGCCACCTTTCATTTCACTGTCATGATCCGTGCCTGTCATGCAGCGTGTGTTTTTGTTTTTTCAGCTGTGTGGGCGTTCCTCCAGCGATCGTCCCGCGCCATGCCGTCAGTTGCTGCGAGACGCGCCCACCAGCCCCGCACCGGATTCCCATTCACTCACTGATTACACTCACTATATAATCCACCTACACTGACTACCTGGCGTCGGATTGTTATCCTACTTGCTCATGCTCCCGTACTTCGAACGTTATCTTGTTCAAGTGTTTCTTGTTGTCGCGTTTTTCTTTCATTTCGTTATCAGCTACAGCTCGGCTCGTTTTCTGTTCTCTTTTTCTGTCGATGATTGGTCTCCTCTTATCCTTCCGTGGTAAACAATCTTCGTCAGTCATTCCTTGCCTTTTGCAAGCGTTTTTCGTTCTACAGTTATTCCCTTTTCCTGGTGCGAGTGTTCCACCAGCGCTTTACGTTCTTTCCGCCAATAGATTGGTATTATATAAATCATAGCCTCATAGTCCTAGATTGTAAATGGATACTGACTATATTGTGATTACAATAAATATCTTTGTATCACCACCTTTTTTCCCGTGAGCTGGAGGATCATAACATTCACAGGGCACACCGGACGGCGTACCAGCAGGTAAAAGTCGAAGTATTTAAATAAATACAAAAAGAAGTAATTGAATAAATACAAAAATAGTCAAGTCAAGTCAAGTCAATTTTATTTGTATAGCCCTTAATCACAGACAGTCTCAAAGGGCTTTACATAGCCACAATCGACATCCCCGATCTTAACCCCCAGGAGGGCAGGGAAAAACTCACAAAACCTCATTAGGGGAAAAGTGAGAAACCTTGAGAAGGGACCACAGATGGGGGAATCCCCCTTCCAGGATGACCAGGCTGCAATGGATGCCAACTGGGCAACATTTGACACATACAATGATGCTATGCAATAATAGATGAGATAATATAAGAGTCAATTGAATGAAGTGCTGCAGGAAGATGACTTCAGTGGAGTGGGTCCTCATCCAGGGCCGTAATATCCATGGCAGCATATCCGAAGATGAGCCTTCGATCTTGTACCGGTCAGTTGGTGTAAATTCAGTACAGCCACTTCCAAGTGAATCGCCATCAGCTAATTCGGGGAATTGGGAACAGAACAGAAAGAACAGAAATAGCAAACAGGCCAACAAGTAGTTCAATGAAGTGCTGAAATATAAGGAAATCAGAAAAGGCGCTGCATGAAAACGACTTCGGCAGAGCAGGTCCCTTCCCGGTTCGTCAGTGCCGTAATCTTCAAAGCATGTCCCCATCACCTAATTCCCAAGCAGGGGAAGGAGGGGGCAGAAAAGAGAAGAAGCGGCAGTAAACAGGCCAACAAATAATTAAATTAGATGCTAAAGTATATAAATAAGTTGATCAAATGTCGCACTGCAGGAAGACGACATCACTGGAACAGGTGCATGCCCAGTTGGTCAATGCCTTAAACTTCCTAGTGGGTCACCGTCACCTAATCCCCCAGCCGGGGAAAAAAGGGGGCAGAAAAGAGAAAAAAGCGGCAGTAAACAGGCCAACAAATAGTTCAACTAAATGCTCAAGAGTATAAATGCGTCTTTAATAGTGTTTTAAACATTTCCACTGAGGTGGCGCCTCTAATATCTGAGGGTAGTGCATTCCAAAGCATTGGTGCCCAAATAGAGAACGCTCTACCTGCAGACTTCTTTTTGGCTCGGAGGATCACGAAAAGACAAGCATTTTGTGAGCGAAGGTTTCGGGACGGAACATATGGTACCACGAGGTCAACGAGATAGGAAGGTGCTAAGCCGTGCAATATTTTAAAAGTAAGTAGCAGAACTTTAAAATCACATCTCAAGTGGACCGGAAGCCAATGCAAATTGGCAAGTATCGGGGTAATATGATCAAACTTTCTCGTCTTAGTTAAGAGTCTAGCTGCTGCATTTTGAACTAACTGCAGACTTTTAATACTCGACATGGGGAGACCCGAGAGCAAAGCGTTACAATAGTCGAGGCGAGACGTAACAAACGCATGGATTAAGATTTCCGCGTCACACGTTGATAGAATTGGGCGAATCTTAGCAATGTTACGCAGATGAAAAAACACAGTTCGAGTAATATTTTTAATGTGCATTTGAAAAGACATAGTTGCGTCAAATATAACACCGAGATTTTTTGTTGAATCCTTTTGGATAATATTACATTTATCGATATTCAGAGTGGTGTCTTTGAAAAGGTACCGATGACGCGCTGGTCCAATGATGAGCATCTCGGTTTTATCTGAGTTAAGACGCAAAAAATTGAAAGACATCCATTGTTTAATTTCGGCAAGGCACGCCTCTAATTTATAGCAGTCGCGCGGATTCGTTATATCCAACGGCATGTATAATTGCGTATCATCAGCATAACAGTGAAAACTAATGTTATATTTCCGTATAATATCACCAAGCGGTAGCATATAGATGCTAAACAATAGAGGTCCAAGTACCGATCCCTGCGGAACTCCACATATGATCTTACAAAGATCCGAAGTCGTATTGCCATGAATTACACGGTGCGTCCTCTCCGACAGATACGAATTAAACCAAGAAAGCGCTGAACCTGAAATGCCAACACACGTTTCAAGGCGTTTTAATAATATGTTATGATCAACGGTATCAAAAGCGGCACTAAGATCGAGTAAGAGTAATATTGATGAGGTGTCGGCGTCCATAGCTATGAGAAGATCATTAGTAACTTTAGCAAGGGCCGTCTCAGTAGAGTGGTCGGCTCTAAAACCCGATTGGAAAGGTTCAAATTGATTATTAGCAGTCATATATTCATTAAGTGGTTGCGCTACGATTTTTTCATGAATTTTTGCAATAAACTGAAGATTTGAAACCGGCCTATAGTTGATGAGACTCTCTGGGTCAAGGTTTGGTTGCTTAAGTAACGGTCGGATAACGGCGGTCCTAAAAGCTGCTGGTACTACACCCGTGGTAAGCGATAGATTAATTATATTTAAAACAGACGGTCCTAGGGTCGTAAACAGTTCTTTAATCGTTTACCAGGAAGCGGATCGAGCACACAAGTTGTCGGTTTTGCTGCACTAACCAATTTTGTTAGGCTCTCAAGAGATATTTTTTTAAATTGACATAAGGTTATTGGACAGTTATCAGCCCTAATGTCCCTATTAACACCATTTATCGCGGAATTCAACGGAGTTTTAAGAACAGTGTCTTTGATCTCATCACGAATACATTCTATCTTCTGAGTAAAAAAAGGCATAAAATCGTGAGCTGAATAGGAAGAGCTATCCGAGGTTGGTCGCTGTTGCGTTAGCATTGCTACGGTATCAAATAAATATTTAGGGTTGTTTTTATGTAAGACAATTAATCTAGAATAATAATTAGTTTTGGCTAGATTAAGCGCTTCTTTGTATATTAGTAAACTATCGCACCATGCCTGACAGAAGACCTCAAGTTTGGTCGCACGCCATTTGCGCTCAAGCTTCCTACAAGATCGTTTCAGTACGCGCGTTTCCTCTGTAAACCACGGAGTAAGCCTCTTTGGACGAGTTTTAGTTTTTAAAGGCGCGACGGAGTCAAGCGCATTTAACAAAGCGACATTAAAGTTGTTTGTGAGATCATCAATCGTACCAATATAATTAGGAAACGAAGCAGTTGCTAAAGGGAGTAGCTCAGAGAACGCAACGATGGTTGAGGAGCTAATGTTACGGCTGCTATAATTTTGATTATGGTCAGAACGATGACAGTGAGCCAAGACTTCAAATTTGATAAAGTAATGGTCAGATATAGCACTGGTATATGGTAATACAATTATTTTTGAAGATGCTAAGCCTCGGGTTAATACCAAATCTAGCGTATTGCCATTTATATGCGTTGCTTCATTTATTATTTGGGTGAAACCAAACATATCAATGATTGTCCGAAACGCTACGGTAAGTGGTTCCGACGGGAGATTCATATGAATGTTGAAGTCGCCCATGATAAGTATATTATCCGCATGAGTTACTAAATCAGCTACGAATTCAGAAAATTCATCTAAAAAGCCGGAGTAAGAGCCAGGTGTTCACCCTCTACACCTCGGACTACAAATACAATTCCTCTACCTGTCACCTGCAGAAGTTCTCTGATGACTCCGCGATTGTCGGCCTCATCACTGACGGAGACGATCGGGAGAACAGAAGGGTTACGCAGGGGTTCGTGGACTGGTGTCAGCAGAACCGCCTCCAAATCAACGCTAGGAAATCCAAAGAGCTGGTGGTGGATTTCCTCAAGCGTCGGCACTCTCCACCTGCACCAGTGAATATCCTGGGAACAGACGTTGAGAGGGTCTCAACTTAAGAGTACCTGGATGTTCATCTGAACAATAAACTGGACTGGAGCGACAACACAGACGCTCTCCATAGGAAGGGCCTGAGCAGGCTCTTCCAACTCAGGAGACTGAGGTCCTTTGGTGTTCAGGGGTGTCAGGTTTAAAAGGTCCTGACGCCTTCATTGGACTGAATTAAATGCAGAGAACCAGAGGAATAACCAGGGAAGGTTTTGTCTTTTCTCCATCGCGATGGGAGGAGAAGCCAGGAAGTGAAGTAGACGTCTTGCCAGTTCACTCTCCCGCACTCTCACTGACTTCTTCGCCCATCCCTCTGGACTTTATTCAGAGAAAAACGAAACCTATGGAAAGTGAAACTTAAAACAAGCGTGTGGGTGTGCGCATGTGTGCTGAAGCAATGATGTGCGTGTCTGTGAGTGTGTGTGTAATTATCATTGATACAAATAGTGTATAAAAAACATGATTAAAAATACACAAACTATTTACATCCTCTCACATTTCCCCCCTGTTTGTCGGATTTAGATCATGTCCTTACGGCTTTAAGATGAGTCATCAGGGAATAAAACATATAAAAATACATTTCAATGTGCCTAGTGAAAAATAACAAAACTGTCTCCACGCAGAGCTTGTCTCTGGGGGACTCGATGCAGGCCCCTTGCCTCGCTGTAGGAGGAGACAGCCGTCTTTACCTCCCGGATCTTCGTGTGTGGGGCTTGGGCGACAAGTCCATATTCATTTTACGTTTCAGTGTCCAGTTCGAGTTCGTCATTGTCCAGTTCGAGTTTGTCATACTCAACATCAATCAGATTGTAATGTTATTTTTGGGCAACAAACATGCAGTTAATCATCATTTTTGTCATAAAAATAATGCAACATGAACAGACTACACATAACAAAAAATGAAAACCATAATTATCCCGATATATATTGTGTCTTTCAAATTCTTCATAGTGGTCATAACATCAATAATTGTTTCATTTTTAAAACTTTAAATGCCAAACCATATCTAATCTTTTTATTCTGCGGCTTCAACATTCGTATCTGTGGCTGGTGGTGTGGTTCTGATGTGCGTGTGGTCCGAGATTGTGACTCGGGGAGGGATTCGCGTTGCTAGGCCTTTAGCTGGAAACCGGTGAAGCTTGTACTGCAACTGGTGGATCCAGCTGCCACGCCCCGCGACCTTTGCAGCGTTGGGGTCACCGGCATCATCTGGCGAGGGCCATCTCAGCATTCACTTCCCCCCAACGGAGTCGTTTCAACACCTTGAAGAAGAGTTGGTCTCCCACACGGACGTAATTTCTGTAAATCAGAACAACACTTGACCAGTATTGGCGTCTTTTGCATCTTTTTCGGTCAAACATGTTTTTTGTTGGTGGTTCTGATGAACCTGAGAGTCGATAGGGGATAGTGTCCTTCCTTCGGCTGGCATTGTCCTCATTGCTGTGATTGAAACACAGTCTGGCCATTGTCTCTTTTTTTTCATTGTCTTGATAAGTCTGGCCATAACAGTTCAATTTGTGCGTTCCACAAGTCCTGCAGACTGTATGCACAGTGACGCTTTGAGTCCATTTTTTAACAACTGTCCCACTTGTTACAACATCATTCACAAAATGCATCATTTTCACTTCAAATCACTTCTTGAAATTCCAAATGTCAGGATAATTTGATTACACAACACTTTTCCCAATCGTTTTTAGCATCAGCATGTGTTGATGGAAACAACTTGATCCATTTTGAAAACATATCAATCATAGTCAAACAATATTGCAACCCAAACAAATAACAGTGTCCAAAAAAAATTTTTTTTTGTTGAAAAGTCTGTATGTGGGAACAATTTCATATCATATCTCCTCCCTGTTGAGGCACGACGTCTGCTCGTGTCTCACTCAATGTTTGCATCATTGTCCACCCAATGTGCATGTTCAATTAGTGGTGCCTTTTTCCCTGGCCTGAGATCAACTTGTCAAGTTGATTTACTGTGTGTGTGTGTGTGTGTGTGTGCTTTCATTAAACCTCTTGTGCTTTGTTGACTCTGGGGTTATGGCTTGGCTCCAGCCTTTATTCAATCGTAATCGTGTCATTTTCTGTTCAGAAATTTTTTTTTTATTTACAAATACTTACTTAGACGTGCTTTATGCGCAACTTTTCTTTTATCTTTTGTGATTTTTAAAGCACCCGTTCGCCCAAAATCAACAGAACACAAGAACATCTTATCTTGACTGTGAGTTCACATTGTAACCATACAGCTCATACAAGATGGGAAACTCCAAATTTTAATTAGCTCACAACCGCCTACGCTCTTCCTGCTTATCCTAACAATTTCTCTTTTACAAGTTATCTGTTGGTATCACACTACTAATACTCCCATCGCATAAAAGTCAGCGTGATTTCTTCCTACAACAGTAACACAATCCATCTTTATATTTTGCCCATAATAAGTCCTTTAATTCAACTAATATCTCTCATAATTATGTATGTGCAGCCCTGTAGGGCGAGTGCAGCTTCTGCCACAAATGCACACTGCCACTTATACACGCAACACATTGAGGTGAGCGCTTTTTTGGTTTATCTATCTTTTATTGGGGTTTTTTGTCTTATCGATGCAGTTCTGTCTGATCTAGTTCTCATTCTATGTGGCATTACCTGATAATGTGGAGGTGGGGGTAATTCAGGATGCAGGGGCAGTTGCAACCCCCCCCCCTTCTTTACCTTCTTCAACAACACTCTCTGTCATCCTCAAATACTATTCCTGTTTATAACCCTTATTGCATTATACGGGATAAAATACCAAATGGTATTTGTAATCCCCAATCACACCATTCACTCACTTTGCATACAATTTTTCGCAAACATCCACAAGCAAAAATGATCATTCCACATCTGGTGTTGTGTGTGCGGGGTTTTTTTTTTTTTTTTTTTTCAGCTTCTCTGCAAATTCTTCTCTCACTACCCTGAAACCTGATCCTTCAGGCTTGGCCCAGCCAGACCTCTTCTTTTGCTGTTGTCTGGTCAGCTACTTCTCCAAACCCACACGCACACGCACACGCACACACGCACACTCACGCACGTACGCTCTTTCTCAAACTCCCACCTTTTTTTTTCTCTTTGTCCTCATACACACACTCACAGCTGCGCGGCTACAAAGAATATTCAAATAAAAATAATAAAAACCACCAAAAATAATGCCTTATTATTCCCTAAATTTCAATGTGAAATTGTGAGGAGACCTCCTCCAAGTGCGATTATTTTTCTCTTTCTCTATTTATCGACACCGAGGAACTTCTAATAGACTCTACCGTGCTGTCGGTTTGAACGAGTTACGACCTAATTTCTTCTTTTTGTAACTCCCTAAACAACACGATCCGGTTTAGACGTACCGCAGGACGTTCTTTTTTACCACCGCGTTATCTGTAAGGGAGACCCAGTCTCCCGAGAAACCCAGTTTCTCAATGAGTTACGGCCTAATACTATTTGTAACTCCTTGAATAACGCGAGCCGGTTTTTTTCTTTCTTTTCTTCTACTTTTTTTTTATCAGACGGACCGCAGAACCGTCAATCAACGCAACCGTGCTTTCCGTAAGGGAGACCCAGTCTCCCGAGAAACCCAGTTTCTCAATGAGTTATGGCCTAATTCGTTATTTGTATAACTCCTTGGACTAGCACGATCCAGTTTCTTCCAGCGACGTTCGTCCGTCCGGGTGTGGCTCCCGGGTTGACCGGCACCAATAAATGTCAGGTTTAAAAGGTCCTGACGCCTTCATTAGACTGAATTAAATGCAGAGAACCAGAGGAATAACCAGGGAAGGTTTTGTCTTTTCTCCATCGCGATGGGAGGAGAAGCCAGGAGGTGAAGTAGGCGTCTTGCCAGTTCAATCTCCCGTACTCTCACTGACTTCTTCGCCCATCCCTCTGGACTTTATTCAGAGAAAAACGAAACCTATGGAAAGTGAAACTTAAAACAAGCGTGTGGGTGTGCGCATGTGTGCTGAAGCAATGATGTGCGTGTCTGTGAGTGTGTGTGTAATTATCATTGATACAAATAGTGTATAAAAAACATGATTAAAAATACACAAACTATTTACATACTCTCACAGCCTTCTCCGGCGGGCAGTCTCTCCGTCTCTCTCCCCGCTGGCATTCCTCTGTAATCTTGTCGGTGTGCATGTATATGCAGGTATACGTGTATGTGTCCGTGTATGTGCACGTGTATGTTCAAGTGTGTATGTGCGTGTGCTCCGATCTCCAATTGTTATGTCTTTCGGAATGTGTTTTTTGCGATAGCGTCTGTGTGAGTCCTCCAGTGCAATGTGGAGAATGTGCTTTGTCGTCTTTGTCCATGAAGTGCTGTGAATGTGAGGGCAGCTCATGGAAATGCTATGTAGGCAAATTTGTTCTCACGACTGAGAATTTCAATAAAGTTCACACATTTAAACTAAGTACTATAAATTTAGCATATGAGAAAAATATAATAAATCAGTAAACATCATGACTACAATCCCAGTCATTCTTGTGACCCGTGCTTCTAATTCAATTTGATAAATGCTTTTTGTTTCATCAATGTTTAAAATATTCAGTGAATATGAACCTGCTAACTTTAATAATCGACATTCTGTCCCGTATGTGTTTAAAATAATGCCAGTAATCGTAATACAATCCTTCAATCCCCGCCGAAAAAATATCTTACCATGAAAATGAAAACGCAACCTGTGGCCACAAAAAATGCATGCGGCAAGAAATATACTATGACCCCCCCCCCCCTAGTGGGGTCGATCCCAATCAAAGTTATATTAGACAACAAAAAGTAACAAATTAACTAGTGCCGTCCCGCAATTAAAATTCTTAACTAAATAATTGCAACACTACCGTCATTAATTGCACTCAATCACCTTTTTAAACTTGTTTGTGAAGCTCGTATCAGTCACTTGAATAAGATATTGTAATTAACGTAGACCCACCAAATTTTATATCTATTTCAATTCCCAGACTGTTGTAAAAGCTTTTTTTGAATATAATTTAGACAGTGGCATCCTCACAGGCATTGCCCCCAGAAACAATTTTCCAACGTATACATTTAGTTTTGCCGATAATCACCACAATCCAGCAGTGTTGGTTCGCATTAATGTCCGAATGATATCCAGCTAATATGGCACAATGTTAGAATTTGGCTTTGCAAGATGGGCAAATTATTCCTGAATTCAAGAAAATGTAGTTCACTGAGTTCAAATATCTAACTGTTTAGAGATGATAAATTAAGCCCTGAGCTAACGCTCCAATTTTGACCGTTCTTTGGCAAATCTTTAAAGCAAGCCAAATGAAATAGTAACCATTTATGATAAAAAAAAAAAAAATAAATAAAAATCCTAAAACTATAATAACGCAGATACCAAATTAAACCTTTCTTTTTACGGGAAGAATAGGTGCTCTCCAAGACGTAGACAGCTCCAAGACCGCTGCAGTCTTCACCTCCTATTGTCTCCCGAATGCCTCCCTCCACCTCCAGGCTGTGCCAACTCTGATTCTGTCAACTGGGGGAGGGTGTAGAGACAGTAAAATAATTGGGGGAGCTGTGGAGCAGAGCCCAAAATCAGTCGGGCCCCGTGTCCACAACCCCTCCGGCAGAGACGCACACAGAGCTACATCTCCCGAGTGACCCGTCTCGTGAAATTTTGAAATTTAGTCACGTTCCCAAAACCGAAGAATTTGTAGTAGGTGCTGAAGTATGATACCCTGTTAGTGACGCAGAGTATTCAACATTCGTAATATAGACGTCTGAACCCAGCCAACCGCCTCTACACACCGCTTTACCATGGGGCCTAGATCTTTAGTATGAAGACGCGCATCAATAGTCAATGCGATTTGTGGCTTGGCGAAAGTAAACAATTCATACCATTTCTGCTGCTCAGGGACAAGGCACGCATGCGAGGCAACGCCGGTAGACATAACACATATATAATCCTAATGCAAGATGAACTCCTGACTAAATTTGAATGAATACATTTTGATAAACCAAATCATGTGTGCGATCATATGTACAGTGTACAATGTACTGGGTCAATTGGTGAATGGGTGGAGGTTGGATCAGGAACAGGGCATACCCACCGCGGGAGGATGGAGAACCAGGTTTCAGAGCTGCCCTCAGATGTTTCAGTTCAGCCAGTGGAATGGAGGAGAGCACCACATATGCTCCGCGGCCCCCTGTCATGGAATGGGGTACCAGCGGGTTGGTGTCAAGAGTGCGTTGGGAGTGGGTAACGGTGGCGCCCCCTGCGCTGGTTGAGCTCTGGGCGACAGGAATGGCACCGGACCAGATGATGGTACATTCGAGAAAGTGGCTCGGTATGGACTGCTCATCACCCAGTGACCCCGCAGCAAGAGCACACCCCACTCACAACCCCCGTCTATAACCACCCCTACCTCTGTTACCGCAATCCTGACCTCGTTGACCGGCCGGGTACGGACAGCCAATCTGCTGTGGTGCCGCGTCACCCGAACCTTGCCTAGGAGCAGCAGAAGCGGAAGGCGCAGGTGCAAAGGGAGCTGCATGCATTAGCTGCCCCACCCCTTTTTTTTCATTTTATTATTTTATAATTGTTAGCCCTCTTGGCCACCTGAACCTGCAAGTACAACAATTTTTAGTAACGCTCCTTAATCCAATCCCACATTTTCCTTTTCTGATGTCGTGCAAAATGATGTAAAAAAAAATGTGTTCTCCTGAGACTGATTAGCATTTTTTCATTGATGGACTGTTTCACATGATGTCCTTAACCGGAAGGACACGCCCAAAGGACGGCCAACTGGAACAGCTGCGGAATGACGACATTATTGGATGGGTCACTGTCGGAAGTCTCACTCCATTCACGTCTCGCCCTGGCCACATAGACCAGGCCTGTCTCCTCCGCTCCCCACCTGAAAGACACAGAAATATCTGCTGCACGGCACGGCCAATCTCACCTGAGGTGTCCCCATTCAGCCGGTGACCGTCATGCTGGTCTGTAGGTCTGGCCTCGGCCTCAAGTAAGGACAGTTTCTGACAAGTAAATTTTGTCCCGCATGTAACTCTGTAATCCCCTCTACGAAGAACCTACCCTTGCGTTAAGTGAGTAATTTTCATAAAAACAGCGCCACCGCCCACTTAACTGAAATTAACCTCAAGTATCACCGCTGTGGTGCCCTATATTATGGAAAAGTTTTAACAATACAACAAAATTCTGCTCTATCCTGGACTGGGTGTGTGTTATCTCTTCGTGCACCCAATGTGAATATTAAAACTGCGGAGCACATGAGCAGGCTAAAGCAACAACTATATCTTAATCTGTTTTCATGGAACCTAACTTAGAATATCTTATATCTCCCTCCTTGTTGAGGAGAACCTCCGGGATGGGCGTGATGCGGCGCTATTTGAAGCGTTCTCCGACCTTCTGGTCACACCGGTCACATGTCACCTCAAACCTGTGGAGAGAACTGGAGGAGTGGCACTTGCCAGTGAGAAGGGGTAAATTACCTCCCTTCTGAAAATTTCAGTTTTGCATAAATTTTGTGTAATAATGTCAATTAATCATTCACTTGATGCTTGAATTTGATTAGTCCAATCTGTCTCCAATAACAATTTGAAAATCAGTACTTGGGAGTGCAATAGGGATTCAGGTTGATCAGACCTGTCCGCCCATTGCATCCTAAGTACTGTAAGGGCTTGCCGGTGCCCTTCATCAGGTTTC
Organism: Idiotropiscis lumnitzeri; assembly: GCF_059441095.1. Classification (NCBI taxonomy): domain Eukaryota; kingdom Metazoa; phylum Chordata; class Actinopteri; order Syngnathiformes; family Syngnathidae; genus Idiotropiscis; species Idiotropiscis lumnitzeri. The sequence continues at coordinate 14,164,358 of NC_142392.1, forward strand.
TTTCCTGAGGCCCGTCACTTAAACATTCACTCAAACCACTTAGACATACAAACACTTTTTCTGTCACACTTTCATTCACCAAAAAGATACTTTCCAATTCCACACAGAGACCCCTCCCTCGGCGCTAATTTAGCCTCAATTTAGCCAGCATATGCCAAAGTTTACCACTGTGCGTTTGTGGATTTTCCCATTCGGTCCCCGTGAAATCGTTTCTCCTGTTCCTCCTGGACGTAGCTGACGATCCTGCACCTGTGACGTCAAACAGCTCATAGATGTGGACGTTAGCATTCTGGTATTTATGGAATGCTGTCTAGTCCCTTAAAAGTCGTCATGTCAGGGCTGGTATCGCATAGTCATAAAACATCTGTCGTCCACCTTTGTTACATTTGATACACATCAGTTAATAAATCAGCTGCCAAACTATTTAATCCCACTTTATACTTGGCAAACCTCTCATCAATTGCTAGACATCTCCTGTTCTAAAGACTTTCTTTAAACATGATCATAAAATGTTTCAATTCAAACCTATCCCAAAAACCTAATCCTTTTGTGTCATGGTCCGTTTTGTCCTGTCATGTTTTTGTTTTGTGTTTGCCCAGCTGGAGTGGGGGCGTTTCCTTCCAGCGCTTGTTCCTGTTCATGTCGTCATGGCTGGAGAGACGCGCCCACCAGCCACGCACCTGTCACTCGTCAAGTCATTGATTACTGCACTATTTAAACACTCCACGCTGACTACTCAGCGTCGGAATATTCCTCTTGCTCATGTCCCAAGTTGTGAATTCTAGACACCTCGTTATTGCATTCCGTGTAACTTGTTCCCGTTCATTGTTAGTGTTTCCGTTTTCTTTTATTGATTTTCTCGGTTGAGCTCGCTCATCAATTGGTTTTCCTTGCCCTTCTGTGGTAAGCGATTTTTGTTCATTTTGTTCCTTGCCTTTTGCAAGCCTTTTTCGTTCCCGTCGTTATTCCCCTGGTGTCAGTTTTTCCACTCGCGTCTTTAGTTGCACTTTGTCGGTATTGCGTATGATTTTATGTATATATATAGTGTTCCTGTTTTTGTAAAAATAAATATCTTTGTTAAAATTCATCTCTCTGTGTCTGCGCTTGAAGAGTCCTGATCCTATTTTCCAGCTGTGATGGAAAATACCAAAACAAAATATTCCGACCATGGACTCTGCGGACACAGAGAAGATTTACAAGGCTCTGACCAGCCAAGGACGATTGGTGGGACAGCAGGAGACTTAGCTTGCGGACCCCCGCAACGCAGTTGGCCAGCTGGCCCACCGTTTTGAGAATTTCGATGCCCGCATAGGTAGCCTGCTGTCACGCACTGTCTCGGGTTCCGACCCGATTGCCTTTGCGACCGGAGCTCTCCCGCCCGGCTACCACAGTCGCGAGCCAAATTTACCTCACCCCTCCCATTATGGGGGGGAACCTGGCCTTTGTGGGGAGTTTATTCATTAATGTAGGTTAAATTTCGAACAAGAGCCCCTCACGAATGTTCATGACAGCACCAAGGTAGCATTTATGATGAGTCTATTGACTGGCCAAGCTAGTGCTTGGGCCATGGCTGTGAGCAATGCCCGACCAGACCTCCGGTCTTCTTTCCCTGCTTTCCTGGCTGAGTTTCAGCGGGCATTCCATCACACAGTTGAGGGAAAGGAGGCTGGAGGTGAACTGTTAGATTGCACTCAGGGCAGCCGATCGGTGGCCGACTATTCCATTTCTTTACGCATTTGCACGGCGGAAAGTGGTTTTGATGACTGTGCCTTACGAACCGTGTTCCGCCGAGGAATAAACTCGGCTTTAAAGGATGAGCCCGCCGTCCGCGAGGTTACGGCATCACTGGAGGAGCTCATCAGCCTGGCGATCCGTCTGGACAAACGCCTGAGAGAGAGAATCCGAGAGAGAGGAGCAGAGCAGCTTCACACTGAGCCAGCGCACCCCCGGGTCCTAGTGCCTCTTCCTTCTGATGAACCTATGCAGCTGGGAGGAGGTCGGCTGGATGCGGTGGAACGACAGCGATGGCTCAGGTCGGGGTCTTGCTTCTACTGCGGCTTACTGGGCCACCGGGTGTCTTCATGTCCGACACGACCCTCACGCCGGGCACCACCACAGAAGCAAGGATAATTCTGTAAGTCGGCTATCCGCCACCTCGAGCACCCCGACTCCGGGGAAGAGAACTCAAGCCTCGAGGTCAGAGGACAAATGGACATACGACCTGGGGACACTAAAAGACTTGAGATGGACGGGGAAATTATTGGACTAAGTGCTAGTATCCACATTCGTGCCCTTGTTGATTCGGGAGCGGATGATTGTTTCATTGACCCCGGGTTGGTCGCTAAATTAGGTTGCTCGGTCAGAGAATTAGGAAAACCCGAGAGAGTTTGCGATCTCGACGGGCGACTCCTGGCGGATATTAAACGGGTAACGCAACCGTTAACCTTAAAATTATCAAGTAACCACGTAGAGAAATGGTCCTTTTTTTGTCATGCCCTCCAGAGCAGCCCCGATTGTTCTTGGGTTACCCTGGTTGAGGTCTCACAAACCGGTAATAGATTGGGGTAGGCTGTCTTTTGAAAATTGGAGCCCTTATTGTTATGCCCATTGTTTACGCTCAGTGGAAGAAGGACTAAGTACCCGTGCCACGCCACTTGAAATTATTTGCTTAGATAATGTTCCTGAAGTTTATCATGACCTCCGCTCCGTTTGTCAGCAAAGATAGGGCTCAATCCTAACCCCCGCACCTTCCATATGATTGCGCCGTCGAGCTCCTTCCGAACTCGACCCTTCCTTTTGCTCGCCTGTATAAGTATCCCAGCCCGAGCAAACAGCAATGAAAGAATATATCACCAACTCCCTTGCGGTGGGATTGATTCAGCCTTCAAAATCCCCGGTGGGATATGGATTTTTCTTTGTAGAAAAGAAGGATAAGACATTACGCCCTTGTGTGGACGACAAGAGTCTGAACGATATCACATCGCGGTTAAAAATCGCTATCCACTTGCGGTGCTGGACTCTGCTTTTGCTCCGTTGCAATCAGCAACAGTGTTTTCCAAATTAGATTTACAAAGTGCTTACCATTTGGTGAGAATACGCGAGGGGGATAAATGGAAGACAGCCTTCAAGACGTCCTTTAGGCATTTTGAATATTTGGTAATGCCTTTCGGATTGACCAATGCCCCCGCAGTTTTTCAGAGCCTAATCAATGACGTCTTAAGAGATATGTTGAACGTCTGTTGTTTTGTTTCTCTTGATGACATTTTAATCTTCTTGAATTCCGTGGAGAACACCAACGACACGTCCGGGCCATCTTGCAACGTTTACTTGAAAACGAGTTGTACGTCAAGGTGGAGAAGTGTGAGTTACACAAGAATTAGGCCGATCCGGCCAAGACCCGCGCTGTGGTAGATTGGCCGACACCCACTAACCCTAAACAGCTGCAGCGTTTCCTGGGTTTCGCGAATTTTTACCGCCGCTTTATTTAGAATTACAGTCACCAAGCATTACCCCTCACTCGTCTCACATCCGTCAAGACAATCTTTATCTGGGACCAAAGGGCTGAAACCGCGTTCCGTGGCCTCAAACGAGCCTTCACCAACCCGCCTATATTGCGTCACCCTAACCCTGAGTTTCCTGTTGTTGTAGAGGTGGACGCTTCTGATTCAGGAGTGGGGGCGGTGCTATCTCAGCGTTCTCCAGTCGACCAGAGACTCCATCCCTGCGCCTTCTTATCCCGCCGGCTCAGTCCGGCTGAGGCCACTACGATGTGGAGAATCGGGAACTGTTGGCGGTGGTCCTCGCGCTTCAAGAATGGAGACACTGGCTAGAAGGCTCCATAGAACCGTTCACCGTGTACACTGACCATAAGAATCTCTCATACATCCGGACTGTAAAAAGACTTAATCCTCGCCTAGCACGTTGGTCCTTGCTCCTCAGCCGATACAATTACACCTTAACATATCTCCCTGGGTCCAAAAACACCAAGCCGGACGCCCTGTCACGCATCCATGATCCAGTGGAGGAAAGGCCGGGACCTGACAGCGTGGTGCCAGACCATTGCTTGGTGGGATCCTTGCAGTGGGAGATAGAGCAACAAATCCAAGGGGCACAGGACGATGCCAACAACCCGTCCGGGTGCCCAGTGGGCCGGTTATTTGTGCCGGCCCAACTTCGCACAGAAGTACTAAAGTGGGGCCAATCCTCCAAGGTGGCATGCCATCCCGGGGTTCGTCGTACCCTCGGGCTCATCTGTGCATCGAGTAAAGCAACGCATCAGCCTCCAGCGGGGCTTCTGCACCCCTTGCCAATACCTCCACGACCTTGGTCACACATAGCCCTGGACTTTGTCACGGGTCTGCCTGCCTCTCGGGGCAACTCCGTCATACTCACCATTGTGGATCGCTTCTCCAAGTCTGCTCACTTCGTCGCCTTGCCTAAGCTTCCATCTGCCCTAGAGACGGCCAACCTGCTTGTGCTTCATGTTTTTAGGCTTCACGGAATCCCGACGGATTTGGTGTCCGACCGAGGCCCACAATTCGTGTCCCGGGTGTGGAAGCGATTCTGCCGGTCCCTGGGGGCTACGTCAAGCCTGTCATCCGGGTACCACCCTTAGTCCAATGGACAGTCTGAAAGGACAAATCAGGACCTGGAAGCTGCTCTGCGGTGGATGTGTCTCGATCGGCCATCCTTGTGGGCCGACCATCTGCCATGGGTGGAGTATGCGCACAACACGCTGGTCTCGTCTGCCACGGAGCGCTCTCCCTTCATGACCGCCTATGGCTACCAGCCTCCGCTGTTTCCATCCCAGGAGGTGGTGGTGGAGGTTCCGTCCATCCAGTTCCATCTTAAGCGGGCGCATTGCGTCTAGAGGGAGGCCAGGGCGGCCCTGTCCTGCACCGCCGAGCGCAATCGGCGGATCGCTGACCGCTGTCGGCGTCCCGCCCCGGTCTACAAAGTGTTCTGTTCTGCTTCAGGGTTGCATTCACTCACACGATCGCTTGAACTTTCACACGATATATTGTATGCACCACACGTTACTTTAAGCATGTTTTGTTGTGAGTGTGGGACGCAAACCCCACTCTCTCCATTTTATCATCACTCACCAGACATTAACACTCTACTTTCTCCTACACACGCCTAACATTAAACCAATTGAGCATCATAAGACATAGACCCGGGAATTATAAACATGGGACACAACAACCCAGTAGAATGCAGCACAGCAAGGGCCACAAATTGCCACGGGACACACAACGTATAGACAATTGCACAACAAATACATGTCACAATTAACATACAGACAACAGCACAAACACACAAAAGAGCAAGTGAACCACATTGGAACACCCCGAAATCAAGAAACTGTCAACAATATCGGAACACCTTAAAATCTATTCTATATTCCAGCAACCGGAACGCTCCACGCCTCGGTCAACCACGTATACCGTGACTGCCCGCTCTTTTACCGTGACTGCGCACTCTTTTTTGAGGTTGCAGTGCGACCATCAGCTCGTCAGCTGTGCACTTCCCTCCACCGTGTATGCCTCTGCAGCGACAAATAATGGCGGTCCGAAAGATCCAATCTTTCCCAGCCTCAGGCCACTTATATACTACTAACTATACTGAGCGTCACTTTATTGGGATCGCCGTGCACACGTTCTGCTAGTCAGCTGTGCATCCCCTTCTTCGACTGCCAGAGCAGGAGTCCCCGTTTTTGACTCCGGGTGCTAATTTCTGTTGCCGGCCGACAATAGGAGCCCCCTACTTATTTCACCTGCGTACGCTTCCAATATTACTAGTAATCCATGCGCAATCTACATTCTATACAAAGCATTCCTGAAGTCCAGAAACAATATATCCAGAACCACTGACAAAATTTAACGGTCTAATAATCGGCCACGTCTTTCCACTCTACAATATAACAAATCAGGAGACTTTGAATAAACAGGCTCTCCCCTACCTTTGTTCTGATTGTCCAGGCCTGGAATATTGAAGAGTGTGAAGAACAAGCCGCAAGGACTCCCTTTTTGAGAAAATCACGTCGGGGTCACCAAAAATGTTGGCGTTTGAGCCACAGAGAAAACGAGAAATATTTCGTAAATGAACCTGAAAAGCCAAACTTACTCCAATGCGTGTTTGTTTTTTGGACTCAAGAAGAAAAGGGTCAAATAAAGACTCAACAGCAGCTGATTAGAGTTCCGATATTTTAGTTTCTTCGATATCTGGAGTTGAGGAAATAGTATCTGGGCGGCTTTTTCTTAATCTGACGAGAAACTGTACTCGGACGAGCACAATCGAAAAATGTCGCGCTGATCTCAGCCCAGCCTCAGATTTTCTAGGTTTTCTATGTCAAGGGTCATGTAGGTTGAATCGGTCGTCCTTGCTCCCTCCCACGTCCACGTTCCACGTCCAAGGCTGACCTTCTCAGGCACGCGGCAGTCTCTCCGTCTCTCCTTCCCCTGTAATCTCGTCAGTGTGCAGATTGTGTGGTGTATCTTTTCCCAGATCAGATTAAGTTTTTGGGGTGTTCTTGATCGCGTCCCTGTGACGTCCTCCCCGGCCCAACTTGATATGTTTGTATCTTCTATGGCCTATGTGGAGAATGTGTTTTATCGTATTTTCCATGAAGTGCTATCTGGTTTGTCATCAGTTTGAGCTGAGCAGACTGAATCTGTTTGTTCTGAATGAGAGTGTGGGTCATAAAATTCTATGTGTGCAAGTTTGAGGTCTTACATTTAAACTAAGTCATATCAATTTAGCATATGAATGCATCAGTAAACACCATGACTACAATACCAGTCAATCTTATCGATGCACTGCACTTCTACTTTCATTTGATAAATGCTTTTTGTTCAATCAATGTTGAACATATTCAGTAAATATGAACCTGACCTTTTGTCCCGTAAGTGTTTAAAATAATGCCAGCAATCGTAATACAATCCTTCACTATTAATTACATAACGCCTACAATAAAGCATAACTTTAACTCTATTGATGAAAGTAAAGTTTAATTTAGGCTATTAAGTAACTCAGTGGTGGGCCTTCAAGGCCTTCTCTGCTGGCCAAACATAATCAATAAAAAAAAAATATCATAATCGTCGCATTGATGTCATATTATAGCTGAGCGTTGTATTTTTAGGTGAGGGTTTTGAATCCAATCGGAATTCCGCTAGCTCGTGTTGCCGGGCAGGTTTCACAATACGAGGAGCGCGCATTATGCGTTCCGAGGCCTTAAGATGCAATTGTGCGAGCATCTCTTCTGTCAAAGTCAATGAGCTTTCATATTTGTTAGATCACAAGTTGGTTACAGTGAGCCTTCTCGCTGGCCTTATGCTGAGGGCGATGAACGCGTTTTGTGATTGGATACTCATTCGTGAGGGGGCGGCGCTATGCTGAATCAACACACCCAAAAGTTGTAATTGGCGGCCGTTCGAAAATCTAAAATATATTCTTGCTTTTTTTAAACCACAATGGCCGAAGGAGCGATAAGCGTGGATTTAATTGCAGATACACTTGCAAGGACATTTTCAAGTCGGACCTTTCAAGAGAAGCTATATCGTGCAACACTCACTCAGTGGTGCGTAAGTGTGTTTCTGGATATTATTTGTCCAGCCGTGGTGTCATAAATGATGGTATTTTGATGGAGATTTATTCAAGTAGAACAAAGTAGGAATTCCCCGAAGGCACAGGTGTGAAATGCACTGAAGTAACTTAAAAAGTAAAAGTAAAAAAAAAAAAAAATTACGACTGTTTAAGAATGTGCAAGAAAGAAAAATGTTGACAAATGTTGCAAATAATGATATTTTCCAGGAGGTATTTATTTCTTTGTTGTTTATTCATTCAATTCTATACTTATTTCAATATTTGAGTATTATTTTTCTTTCAATATGTAGTATATTTTGTCTTTGAAGTGTGGGTCCTTGCTGCCTTCCGGAGAGGCAGCCGAGCAAGGCTGGATTGGTGATGGAAAAGAACTGGTTCGAAAAAGATTTTATTCTCGTCACATGCTGATGTCAAAAGAAGTCTCCCCAAAAACGTGCGAGCCCCCTCTCAGACATTCCCTTCTTATGGGGAATGCCCAAATAGGACAAGAATATCTAATTTTCCCTTGTTGCATATGCATTCCCATCCCGCTAGTCTTCGGGATTTCCCTCCAAAAGTCCCCCAGAGGGAGAGCAGATGCGTCTCCCCGTTGATACGACCAGTCTACTAGTGACCACCTTAAATTACTTCCATACCCTGGAAGGTCACTGACCTGGCGAGAGAATTGTCCCCACCATAAACAATGCTCAGGCCTATTTTCTCTCAGGGCAGTATCTGGTGACATCGGAACTTCAGAACCAAGACTGGTCACTTCTGTGAGCTACAGTCCCTTCATAGTTTCATAAAGAGAATTACTTCCCATATCTAAATTAGGCCATTTAAAAATACACAACTTATTTTTTCATTTATTTCAATGTATATTTAAGCTTGCTTATGTAATACTACAATATTTATTCAATTATTTTAATATGTGAAATTATATAAATATTAATTTAAACCTTTTTATTTCACACTTGAATATTTCTTAACATATTTGTTCATTTGAATATGTATGCAATTTAAATTATTCCATCCATCCAGCCATTTTCTGCCGCTCATCCGGGGTCGGGTTATTGAATTAATTTTTTAGTATTTTTTTATAATTCAATATTTATTTCAAGATCAGGACTCTTCTCAATGAGTTCAATATTTATAAAATGTTTCTATATTTGTTATTAATTGAATTAAGTCTGTATGTGATTTCCAATTTTACATTTTAATATTTCCCTATTTCACTATATAAATAATCCAATCTATAAAAAATATAATAAAGCATGAAAAAAAATATTTGGTATATTTTTCCGAAGTGAGATTCTGCTTAGCAACAAATGCCAAACGCTTGATGGAGCTCAACCTAGAAAGTGTATTTAGCCAGTCAGAAATTTATTCAGAAAGCGAAATATTAAATGTATGTGAGGGGATATTTGAAGAGTTTGAGTTATGTTCAATGGACCATACATATACGAGCCAGCCTAACACAGCGAGAAAACCAGCGCTGACTCCAGTCGCCATCAAGTTGCCAACTCCTGACATTCCAAAACCTTTGAGAGAAACTGAGACTATTTGCGTTTCTCTTTCTTGTTCTTTTTATAGTTCAACTTCTAGTTCAGTTTTTCACCTTTTCACAGCGTAACGAAGGCCAGTTGAGCAAGTGGAACAAGTCATTTCATTGATGATTGTGGAAGGCACCGATTTCATAAGCACCGTTTCTTCTCACACCTTTTCCATTAAATACGATTAAAAAGACAACTGAAAAGCATAATGTTAAAAAATGTTATTCCAGGCAAAGGCAATTAATTTTATTTACATGTTTGATGTAAACACACAAAAAAAAACTCATCATCACTCAGACACATTGCTTCTTCTGGCACTGATCACATTGGCTTTGTGTCAATAAAAGAGCTTTGCAAAATTCAATTTCATATTTTATTGAAAATCACATTTACATCTTACCACAAAGAGTCGGTTCTTTCATTTTTTTTCTTCTTTTTTTTAATCTTCAAGTATCGCTGCAATTCTCACCAGCACAATTGTGTCTCTCAGCATGCTGTTTAGTGAAGAATGTTTTAGCACAAACGCTGCAACTGAATGGCTTGTCTCCACTGTGCGTTCTTGTGTGGATTCAAAAATGCAACTTTTGAGAGAAGCTTTTGCCACAAACTGAGCAGGAAAAAGGTTTTTCACCACTGTGCTTTCTTGTGTGGCTTGTTAAATGTGACTTTAGAGAAAAGCTTTTGTCACAAATTGAGCAGGAAAAAGGTTTTTCACCACTGTGTGTTCTTGTGTGGCTTGTTAAATGTGACTTTAGAGAAAAGCTTTTGTCACAAAACAAGCAGGAAAAAGGTTTTTCTCCACTGTGCGTTCTTGTGTGCCTTTCTAAAGAAGACTTTCGAGAGAAGCATTTTCCACAAACTGAGCAGGAAAAAGGTTTATGTCCGCTGTGTGTTCTTGTGTGCGGTTTTAACGACAGCTTTGAAGTTAATGAGTCAGTGTGACATGCCCTTTCACCTTTGGCTTGCCCATCATCTTCATCATCATCATCGTCATGAGTGTCTGATAATGTGTCCTCATTTTGTGCTTGTGCAATCTCCCTTCTTCAAGTGCACACTCTCTCACGTCATCAATCGGGATTGCGCGAGACATCCCGCGACCGACAAAATAAGCAAACGATGCACAATTATTAACCATATAACTGTGTATATCATAAAGCCATCACAATTAACATTAGTTCGGAAAATATCCCCTTCTTAATCACAACTCAAAGGGATGATTCTATAAACATGCGAACCTTCAGAACAACCATGAACACGTCAACTATAATTTAGCTCTTCTTTTTTAACTAATACAGTGATTCTCAAATAGTGGGGCGCGGTGCGATGCTAAGGGGGGCGCATGAATTGATGACAGTGCTCCACACAGCCAGCAGCTAATCATATCACAGCGGGGCGTGTCCTATTTTTCCACTTTTGTGCTGAACAGACTGCAGTTTTCACCCAGGAAATCCATTCAGCACGACATTAAAAAACGACAACGCCGTTCATTCTTCTCGTCTAACAAAAAGAAGCACACGAGTTATCGCTAAGCAGAGATCAAGTGCGGATTTGTTGAGATTGGCGTTTGAAAATGTGTGAAAGAACGACACCCAAGTACAAAGATAAGATAAGATAAGTTGTCCTTTATTAGTCCCACAATGGGGAAATTTGAGGTGTTACAGGAGTAAAGATATAGATCACACAGAGTCGGCGGCGTAATGTAGCCGTTAATGTATAACATTAGCAGCAGACATTCATAAAAAGCATGCAAATATACACAGTATAAACGTATCTAGTGTAAGGAAACACTCCTAATGTCTGTCCATTATACAGAGGGGGAAAACACTGTAATGATAAAAACTACTGAATGATTGGAAATACTGCAATGATAAAAATATTGCAATGGTAAAAGTACTGTAATGGTAAAAGTACTGCAATGATAAAGTATACTGTAATGGTAAAAGTACTGCAATGATAAAGTATACTGTAATAGTGAACATCCTGCAATGGTAGAAATACTGCAGAGATAGAAGTACAGTAATAAGAATACTGTAAAGGTAAACAAAATACATCATTGGTCAATATTTAAGTACACCCTTGGCTGAAAGTACAGTAGTAGTTTATATTGCATCCTAGGACTGCACAATTGCACTAATGCCCTCCTGTTTGTAGGCCTGACCCAATGTTCATGTTAAAAAGTCTGACAGCAGTCGGCAGGAAGGAGCGGCGAAATCTCTCTTTGGTACAGCGAGGGTGTAAAAGTCTGTCACTGAAGGAGCTGTGGAGTGTTCTCAGAGTGTCATTGAGTGGGTGGGCTGGTTTGTCCAGCATTGATGACAGTTTTGCCGTCATCCTCCTGCCCCCCACTGAGTCCACAGAGTCCAGGGAGCAGCCCAGGACAGAGCTGGCCCTCCTCACCAGTTTGTCCAGTCTCTTTTTGTCTCGGCCCGAGATGCCTCCTGCCCAGGAGACCACTCCATAGAAGATGACCGGTGAAACCACTGAGTCATAGAAGTTCCTGAGGAGTGTTCCCCGAACGCCAAAGGACCTCAGCCGCCTGAGTAGGAAGAGTCTGCTCTGACCCTTCCTATAGAGAGCGTCTGTGTTGTCGCTCCAGTCCAGTTTATTGTTCAGATGAACACCCAGGTACTTGTAAGTTGAGACCCTCTCAACGTCTGTTCCCTGGATATTCACTGGTGCAGGTAGAGAGTGCCGACGCTTGCGGAAATCCACCACCAGCTCTTTGGATTTCCCAGCGTTGATTTGGAGGCGGTTCTGCTGACACCAGTCCACGAACCCCTGCGTAACCCCTCTGTACTCCCGATCGTCATCGTCAGTGATGAGGCCGACAATCGCAGAGTCATCAGAGAACTTCTGCAGGTGACAGGTTGTGGAATTGTATTTGTAGTCCGAGGTGTAGAGGGTGAACAGGAAGGGAGCCAGCACAGTTCCCTGCGGCGCTCCCGTGCTGCAGAGGAGCACGTCAGACACACAGTCCTGTGTTCTCACGTACTGTGGCCGGTTTGTGAGGTAGTTGTGAATCCATGTGATGAGGTGATGGGCCACTCCCGCCTGCTCCAGCTTGTCTCCCAATAAGGCGGGCTGGATGGTGTTGAAAGCACTTGAGAAATCAAAGAACATGATCCTCACCGTGCCCCCCGCCTTCTCCAGGTGGGAGAGTGAAGTGTGGAGCAGGTAGATGATGGCATCATCCACACTGATGCCAGGCTGGTATGCAAACTGGAGTGGGTCCATTGAGGAGCTGACCAGGGGGCGCAGATGGACAAAGGGGAACTTTGTGGAATAAAAGAAGAGAACGAGCAACATTTTCAACTGCTGGGCGAAATTTGCAAGCAGCCTCGTGTTGTGCTGCACCAGTGATTCTCAAATAGTAGCGCGCGGTGCGATGCTGAGGGGGGCGTGTGGGACCCTGGCGAACATGCTTTTTTGCATGGTTTTGGGACCGAAAAAGGCGATCTCAGGCAATGCGAGTTTGAGCTCGTCAAAGCTGTTTGTGCCCCGAGTTCACGCAGTACTGGTTTTAAAAAAACATGTCGCCCTGTCACGCAGTACTGATTAACAAAAACAAAAAGCGTCGCCCCGTCGCTCGTTGACCCGGAAGTGATTTCTTTCGCCGCTCCTTAAATGCCCCGCGCCAAGCTATCTTGCGCCGCAGTAGAGCGAGCAAGGAGGCGCTAATCGCTAAAATGAATTGCTTCGATGGACGCTCGACTTTGAAAAGAAGTCTGACTCAAACCGCGTTTGGGCGGAGAGCCAGCAGCTATGAACAGAAATGTTGTATTGCAACCATTACGTATCCAAACAAAATAAGACGATGGCTACGTGAGCAATTTAGCAGACGCTCTCAGGCTGGAACACGGAAATGGCTGACGTCATCAAAACGAAGCGGTTTGACGTCAAACAGATTGTAAACATGAAAAAAAATGTATAGTCAACAAATTAAAACTGTTGCTTTATGTTATTTATAAAGAATTTTTGTTTGAAATCCCCCTGGCTCTTTTTGTCTTTTCTATATTATGTACGCATTAATAACTGTTTGGTTTGTTCATGTTAATAAAGTTAAAAAAAAACTAAACAAAAACGTATAGTAAATATTTATCATCCCATCAATATTCGCACCACAGAGTGCTGAGTTTCGAGAGCCTCACAATAGTCGTTCTCAAAATTATATATATTTTTTTTATCAATTTAGCTTTGTTAAGGGCTATTTTATTGACAATCCAACATTAATATACAAAGAACATGTACATTAGTACGAAATGTAAAAAAAATTGTGGTGGGGGGGCGCAAATGTATTTTCTTCTTGGTATGGGGGGGCGTGACAGGAAATAATTGAGAACCACTGAACTAATATAACCCCGTTTTCCTCAACCAATGAGTCAGTATTCTTTGAAGTGGATTATGCGCAGACTAAAAAATTCTAATTTAATTTAAATCAATTTACTGTATCTCAAAAGTCCCCTCATAACATGATAATTCATATTCTTGTCATTTCCATCTCAAAATGTCGTTCCATTAATTGAATTACCCTTGTACATCCGTCGCCAAACTGAAGTATGGAACATTAGATCTTTTTTTTTTCCCGTTTTGCATGACCTTTAACCTTGCAGTCCTGTTTCAACAAAATTGTATCTCTTATCAGTGTTAACGATTTCATCACTCAGGGCTTTTCCGTGTTGACAAATCACATTCCACGGAACATGCATTCATTCCTTTATGATCTTATATTTCTGTATTTAATTCACCGCTTCTTGCAATGAAGATTAATTTCACCCCCATTATTATGTAGCCAATTATCTTTCTCGTTTTAATTTTGCTTTAGTTATTATCCAAATTTTTAAACATATTTTATGCTGCATCTTTCAATGCACACTAGGACGCACACGCGTTAGTTGAACTGATAAAACGGAATATTAATGCAATAACATTTGGGTTTTAGAAGGGGCAATTCGGCACTGGTTTATAACTATCACCCCTTATCTCCTGCGTGGGGGCTGCCTGACTTACTGGTCCCACAGTAGATGGAGGTGAGACCACAGCGCACTGCTTGCATTCTTCCTGCTGGGCCCAATCTTCAACTCTTTCACCTCTGCATGATCATTGTTGACATGTCCTATTAAAAATCCTTACATACACACTCTCATTCAGAACAAACAAATTCAGTCTGCTCAGGTCAAACTGATGACAAACCAGATAGCACTCCATGGACAAATACGACAAAACACATTCTCCACATAGGCCATAGAAGATACAAACATCTCAAGTTGGGCAGGGGAGGACGTCACAGGGACGCGATCAGGAACACCAAAAACACATAATTTGATCTGTGAAAACATACAGCACACAATCTGCACACTGACGAGATTACAGGGGAAGGAGAGACGGAGAGACTGCCGCCTGCCTGAGAAGGTCAGCTTTGGACGTTTAACGTGGACCGGGGGAGGGAGCAAGGACGACCGATTCAACCTACATGACCCTTGACATAGAAAACCTAGAAAATGTGAGGCTGGGCTGAGATCAGCGCGCCATTTTTCGATTGTACTCGTCCGAGTATAGTTTCTCGTCAGATTAAGAAAAAGCCGCCCAGATCTCTGTATTTGTACTATTTCCTGAACTCCAGAAATCGAAGAAACTAAAATATCGGAACTCTAATCAGTTGTTGTTGAGCCTTTATTTGACCCCTTTCTTCTTGAGTACAAAAAACGAACACGCTATGGAGTAAGTTTGGCTTTGAATATTCATTTACTAAATGTTTCTCATTTTCTCGGTGGCTCAACTCCAACAGTGGAAATAAAAATACACTACATCTGTCAGATTAGTTTTCAAACATGATGACATGACAAACTTAATTTCTTTAGCAACATATAAATACCGAAATATGTACAATGTTAAATAATCAGTTCGAATTTTAAACTGGGGAAAAAAACACGGAGTTTACCCCCCACTAATGGTTATTCTTTGGCATATATTTTCTGCACAGATTTCATTTGTCATAAACAAATGTTCAGCAGACCTGCAAGTAAACGGCAATATTTAAAAATAAAACGGCAATAACCTTGAACGATTTCCCCAAACAACTTAATGTTGTGATGCATATTTTTAACGATAAAAAGTCGTTCTTTACAAAGCAAATGAGAGTAAGACGTGTACAAACCTGCTTTGTGTAGCACAACACGAGGCTGGTTGCAAACTTCGTCCAGCAGTTGAAGATGTTGCTCGTTCTCTTCTTTTATTCCACAAAGTTCCTCTTTGTACTTGGGTGTCGTTCTTTCACACATTTTCAAATGATAATTCCAAAAAATCCACACTTGATCTCTGCTTGGCGATGAGTCATGTGCCTCTTTTCGTTCGCGGCTAACAAGCTAACAAGCTAAGCTAACAACGCCGAAAAGCGTCAACGCGCGAAGATGAGGTTATCGGGACACAAAGACTTAATGAATTATGTCGTAGTCCTTTAGAGCAGCACTGGACATTCTGTGTGAAAATTACAGTCAGTTCCACACTAAATCAGAAGAATTTAGCGGTGGATGTTTTTGTTCCGGTGTGGACGGGTCGGTGGATGTGGTCGAGGTCCTTCGGAAGCTGGCGCTTGCTTATGACGTCATGCTTTAAGCACGTATTTTTCAAATATATTTCTTTGCCTCTGTGTTTGTTTTTACACCTGGCTGTTCTCTTTTAATATATATTCTATGTAATATTTTAATTCGGTTGATAAAAAAAATGTAACAAAATAATTAAAATAACGCCACAAAAGCGAGTCAGCTCCGACGTCACTTCCGCCTTTGCCCCGAGAAGCCGCTGCTGCTCCAGCAGTGGGATGTTTACGTTTCTCCTACCGAATTTGCAACAATGCTGTGGTTCGATCGGGCTGCAAGATTGTATGAATATAATGTCTGCATATACTAGTAGTGCTTCTCAATTATTTCACGCCCGCCCCTACCAAGAAGAAAAAGATTCGCGCCCCCCCACCACCAATTTTTTCTGTCTTTGTATATTGATATTATATTGTCAATAAAATATCCCTGAACTAACGTAAATTGATAATAAATATAATTTTGAGAACTATTATAGTGAGGATCTCGAAACTCAGTACTCTGTTGTGCAAATATTGATGAGAGGACAAATATTTGTCATGTTATTGTTGGAGTTGGGTCACCGTGGAAATAAGAAGTAGTTAGTAAATCAACCTTTAAAAGCCAAACTTACTCCAATGCGTGTTCGTTTTTTGTGCTCAAGAAAAGGGTAAAAAAAAAAGACTCAACAACTGATTAGAGTTCCGATATTTAGTTTCTTCAGATTCTGGAGTTCAGGAAATAGTACAAATACAGATATCTGGGTGTATTTTTCTTAATCTCACGAGAAAACTGCACTCGGGCGAGCACAGTCGAAAAATGCGCGCCATCTTTCAGCCCAGCTTCAGTTTTTAGAGGAGTTTTATATGTCAAAGGTAATGTAGGTTGAATCGGTCGTCCTCGCTCCCTCCCACGGCACGGGTCCACGTCCAAGGGAATGTCCTTCCCAGGTTAGTCATCGTCTGGTTAGTTGATTCCCGTCTGGTCCCCAAGACTGACACGCCAAGGCTGGCCTTCTCCGGCGGGCAGTCCCTCCGTCTCTCTCTCCGCTGGCATTCTTTTGTAATCTTGTCGGTGTGTGCGTGTGTATGTGCACGTGTATGAGCAAGTGTATGTGCAGGTGTATGTATATGTCTGTGTGTGTGTATGCGTATGTGCATGAGCTCCGATCTCCAATTGTTCTGTCTTTCGGAATGTATTTTTCTTTTGATAGCGTCTGTGTGAGTCCTCCAGTGCCCAATTTGGTATGTTTGCATCTCTACAGCCAATGTGGAGAATGTGCTTCGTCGTATTTGTCCATGAAGTGCTGTGAATGTGAGGGCAGCTCATGGAAATGCTATGTGTAGAGGTTATTTTAGATTCCTTTAGTTTCTTCTTATTTTCGTTGTTCAACCTCTTCGTTTGGTGGCGAATAAAAACAACTTTTTACGCGTGAGCAAACACTGATGGTCGAAGCACGGCAAAAAGACCGTGTTGCTCCTTCGCCATCATCTTTATTTCTTCTTCAACCAAAAAAACACTTTCTTCTTCGTGCATTACAGTAAATAAAGAATTGCGCCCTCTAACGTTGACACATTTCACTCCACAAATCAAAATAATTACAAAAGACAAATGTATAATTTCTTCTCACAAACATACAAATGGCAAAAAACAAATATTTGCAATCATTATCCATAAAAATATAAACATTTGTGAAATGGCGCTAACAACTCATATTCAGAGACACAAAAGACAAGGGCCCGGAAACCCTCAGTGTTGAGAGAACACTATATCGGCAAAGATAGGCCCCGCATCGTCTCCCTATACATTGATGACCACGCTGAAGAAAGCGGACACAGAGACCGTGACTGAACATGTCATCAGAGCTGAACAGAATATCATTATATTATATGGCGAGCGAAGGGTTGATGATGGCAATGATTATGAGAGGGCTACCGGAAAAATATATGCTGTTGAGCGTTATTGTATGACTGCTTGTTACTGTAATGTGCTTATTTGCCACAAGGGGTGCTGTCGCTAACAGACGATGCGATGTTAGGCAGGTGTTCAAGCCTTATTTCTCTCTCTCTGCTTTTGGCTCTGGAGAAGAGCAGTTCGTGTGTGTTGCTGAAATAAACTACGCCAGTTGGCTAACGAGAGAAGTTGTCTACATATCAGAATTATTCTTCTGCTGCGACTGGGCATCAAGGTATAATCCTATGATGCCACATGACCATGGATTTTATCAGGTTATGGGCCCAGAGTCGCGAGAATAGATTCTGAATGCAGTAACGAAGTGCACGTTAGCACGGTGAAGCAACGGTTGCGAGTTAGCTGCAAGGTATAGCTAGTTTAGCGGCGGGAGTACCGCGGGAAGCTAAAGCTAGGCTAACGGACAGTAAAGCGGAGCTACGAACACACAAGCCATGGCGAACAGAAGCAAAAGCAAGTGGCCCACCTTCGATGGGAGAGCAGATGAGTACGAGCTCTGGGAAGAGAGGATGTTGTGCTGTATGCACGGAGTGGGTTTGAAAGAGACGATTTTGAAAGAGCCGACCGGCCCACTGACAGAGGAAGCCAGGGCCCAGGACGACAAGCTGAATGCCGACGCATATTGTGCGCTGGCACCACTCCTCGACAACACAAGTTTAGGACTCATATTCAGAGACACAAAAGACAAGGGCCGGGAAAGTCTCAGAGTGTTGCGAGAACGCTATATCGGCAAAGGTAGGCCCCGCATCGTCTCCCTATACATTACGATGACGGCGCTGAAGAAAGCGGACACAGAGACTGTGACTGAATATATCATCAGAGCTGAACAGATTATCACGGCGCTGAGACGCGCGGGTGAAGCGCCGAGCGAAGGGTTGATGATGGCAATGATTATGAGAGGGCTACCGGAAAAATATAAGCCGTTCACGTTAATGGTGACACACGGCTCAACGGACGTTTCGCTGGGGGAGTTCAAGGCCAAATTACGGAACTTCGAGGCAGCGGAAGACACAGGATCGCTCGCCGAGGAGGCGGACGAGAGATTGATGAAAGCACGGGCGGCGCAAAAGAAGAAAAGCGGACCGCCGACAGGGCTGGCGTGTTGGCGATGCGGCGAAAGCTGTCACCGTAAAGATGACTGCTCAAAGACTGTTTGGTGTAGTTTCTGTAAACACACGGGACACGCGGACCAAGCATGCCGGAAGAAGCGCGGACAGAGCGCCCGTTACGCACGCGTCCAAGATGGCGGAGAAGATGACGACGGTGGCAGCCATGAAATGCAACATGATGACGCCAGCAGAGCAACTGGAGGTGAGGATTACTCCTTCAGGATGGAGACTGAGGATACCAGCTGGACAACACAGCAATTGCAACGAACGGTACTGATTGTGGACACAGGTGCATCGTCCCACATTATGAATGACAAAAGACGGTTTAAGAACTTTGTGAGTGATTTCAGGCCGGAGAAACACAGCATGGAACTAGCAGATGGAAAACGTGTTTTTGGGCTGGCACGAGGCAAGGGAGATGCACAGGTATGTTTAATCGACAGTAAGGGGCGTCAGTGTAAAGTCGCGTTAAAGAACGCCCTCTACATCCCATCCTTCCCTCAAGAACTGTTTTCTGTGAAGTCAGCTACGGCTAACGGTGCCGAAGTGTTCTTCAAGGAAGGTGAAGACGTTCTTACGGCGCCTGATGGTCCAACATTTGACATTTATATGTATAAAAGAATGTACTACTTGAAAACAGCGTGTGATGAAAACGATGTGTGTAAAGTCAGCCATGATATTCAGACATGGCATGAGATAATGGGGCACTGCAACTATGAGGATATATTGAAATTGCAAAATGTAACAGTTGGCATGCACATTAGTGGTGCGAAACACAAGCCTGATAAAGAATGTGATGTATGCATAAAAGGGAAGTTCACCCAAACGAGAAACCGAACTCCAACTGACAAGGTAAAGACACCGCTAGAACTGGTGAACACAGATTTAGCTGGTCCTATTAGCAACTAATCCATTGATGGTTTTAAGTATGTGCAATCTTTTACAGATGTGTATACAGGGGCTGTATTTGTTTATTTTTTGAAAGCAAAGAGTGATGCTCTTCAAGCTACAGAGAAGTTCTTATCTGATGTAGCACCTTACGGCACTGTGAAGTGCACACGGTCAGACAATGGAACAGAGTTCACAAACGGAGACTTTAAGACACTGCTACGAAAGAACAAGATTAGACATGAAACCTCCTGCCCTTATTCCCCACACCAGAATGGCGTAGCAGAGAGGGAATGGCGTACTCTCTTTGAGATGGCCAGATGTAACAAAGAGCCTCTGGCACTATGCTGTTCAGGAGGCAGCATATACAAGAAATAGGTGTTTTAATAAGCATACTGGCACCACACCATACACAGCACTGACAGGGAAAATGTGTAACTTATCTAGGATGCACAAATTCGGGTCAATATGCTATGCCTATCAACAAGACAGGGGTAAACTAGACTCTAGATGCGAAAAAGGACATTTTGTGGGGCACGACAAAGGCAGTCCAGCCTTTCTAGTTTATTATCCCAGCGACAGAAAAGTACAAAAGCATAGACTGGTAAGGTTTGTCACCAGGACAACATGTGAAGACGAAACGCAGACTTATGAGTTAGAACTGGAACCTAGAGTGAGTTGTGAAGTCAAAGACACCACACAATCAAGTGTGAGCACAGACATAAAAACTGGTGGTTCAAAACTACCGAAGGACGATGATGACAAGCACCCTAAAGGGACACCACAGGTCCCAAGCAGTGGGAGATATCCTACTCGAGAGCATAGACCACCGGGTTATCTAAAAGATTATAGTCAAGACAGCAGTGAGGAGGAGGACAGTACACTTGTGAGTATAGACTACTGCTACAGAGTAATGTGTAATATTCCCCAAAACTTTAAAGAGGCCATGACATCAACTGAGTCAGAAAGATGGAAGAAAGCAATGGATGAGGAGATGAAGTCCTTAGAGGACATTCAAACTTTTACTTTGACTAAATTGCCAGAAGGCCGGGAGACAGTGGGAGGAAAGTGGGTCTATTTAATCAAGGAAAACAGTGATGGACGTGAGATGTACAAGGCCAGGTTTGTGGCTAAGGGATATAGCCAGAGAGCAGGAATAGACTATGGTGAAACATTCTCACCGACAGCGAATCTGACTAGTGTACGGGTAGTAATGCAAAAGGCTGCCCAGGATGACTTAATCTTACACCAAATGGACGTAAAAACAGCATATTTGCACGCACCCATTGATAGAGAAATATACATGGAACAACCTGAGGGTTATGAGAAAGGAAGAGATGGGCTAGTGTGTAAGCTGGAGAAGTCCATTTACGGCCTAAAGCAATCTGGACGTAATTGGAATTTATTACTTCACAAATACTTAATCGGGAACAAATTTATCCAGAACCCAGCAGACCACTGTGTATACACGAAAGAGTCTAAAGTAGAAGGGAAAGTGATAATTGTTATCTGGGCGGATGACCTTATCATTGCAGCCAATAACACTAGTGGATTAGAACAAGTGAAGAGCATGCTCTCCATCAAGTTTAAAATGAAGGATCTAGGCAGATTAAAACATTTCCTTGGCATGGTCTTCAGCCAGTCGGAAGGCTGTGTATATATGTCACAAACAAAGTATGTGGAAAAGATCCTTACCCGATTTGACATGCAAATGTGTAGAACAAGGGAAACACCCTGCGAACAAAAACTAGACTACACTGAAGATGCGCCTAGAATGACTGACGTGAAAATGTACAGAGAAGCGGTTGGCAGTCTCATATATTTGGCCACCTGCACACGCCCTGATTTATGTTTTGTGGTGAGCCGACTATCGCAGCATTTTTCTGAACCCACAGATAAGAACTGGATCACGGTCAAACATGTCTTGCGTTATCTCAGAGGTACAACCGACAGACAGCTCTGTTTTAGAAAGAGCAGCGAAGGTCTTGGTATTCGAGCTTACAGTGATGCAGATTGGGCGTCGGACGCCACTGACAGACGCAGTACCACAGGGTATTGTGTGAGCATGTGTAAAGACAGTGCACTGGTCTCCTGGAGGACCAAGAAACAACAAACAGTAGCACTATCTACCTGTGAGGCAGAATACATGGCTTTAGCCCTAACAATACAGGAGTGTATTTATTTGGAACAACTGTTAAAAGGTATTGATGACTATGTGTACACGAAAACTATCATTCATGAGGACAATCAAGGGGCTATCGCACTTGCGAGGAACCCTGTGTACAGGCAGAGGTGTAAACATGTGGACATCAAATATCATTTTATTAGATCCATTATAAAAGACGAGAAGATGATACTTGTTTACTGTCCCACAAATGACATGGCAGCAGATGTTATGACCAAGCCTGTTACCAAATCTAAATTGAAGAAATTTACAGGGGTCCTGTTTGGCATGTAAATATTTGACATTCAAATGTCATGTTATTTGTTTTTTTTTTGCCTTTGTGAAAGTTGTACAGTATACAAGACATTCATAAGTGGGAGTGTTGAGTGTTATTGTATGACTGCTTGTTACTGTAATGTGCTTATTTGCCACAAGGGGTGCTGTCGCTAACAGACGATGCCATGTTAGGCAGGTGTTCAAGCCTTATTTCTCTCTCTCTGCTTTTGGCTCTGGAGAAGAGCAGTTCGTGTGTGTTGCTGAAATAAACTACGCCAGTTGGCTAACGAGAGAAGTTGTCTACATATCAGAATTATTCTTCTGCTGCGACTGGGCATCAAGGTATAATCCTATGATGCCACATGACCATGGATTTTATCAGGTGACAATGTCTTTGGATTTGGTTTTGTTCAGACAGGCAATCTCAACAAACCTGGAAAAATAATCCACAGCGATTAGGTAAATTTTCCCTCCTAGCTCGAACAAATCTGTACCCACTCTTTGCCATGGGCGTTTGGGGTATTCAGTTGGCATCAGTGGCTCATGAGGGTTTTCTCTTCCCTATATACATGTTCTGCACTTCAATACCATCTCACTTATTTGTTGACTGCGAGAGGCAATGATGAGAGGTTTAGTAGATTATTCTCGCTAAATAAGTGGCTGGCTAGTTTTTGTAGTGAGCAGGGACTGCAGTTTATAGATAACTGGCCTTCTTTCTGGGGCCGACCCGACCTGCTGAGGATGGACGGCCTTCACCCTAACTGGGAAGGCGCCATCAATCTTTCTAGAAACATAGATTATTGTTTGAGCCTTCCATGACTATCCATATTAGAGCAGGTCGGGCTGCAGGCGAATAGTGAGCCTGTAAGGAAGGGTATGGAGTCTGTAAGGCTAGAGCTAACTAGCGCTATGCTAGACTTAGACAACACACATAGCTTTTCTTCTAGATTTGAGCGCTACACACCATACGCTGTTACATCTCATACTGATATAATTTCTACTGAGGTGGCAATACATGATGGGTTTAAGCATTCCTCCTCGGTCGGTTTTATTGACGACGAGCCGTTCTCTCAAAATAATAGCACTCGAAAGCTGGTAAATAACTATCGGATTCCGACCGTCAGAATTTCTCGCCGCGTTTATAGTCGCTCGAGGTACAATCCGGGACCTAAGCAAGGCAATCTCCTTAATATTATGACCAGGAGTCCTGTTGCGCGGAATAACTTAGATAGACCTATTTTACTGAAACTCGGTTTTTTAAATATTAGATCGCTTTCATCGAAAGCCTTGTTAGTTAATGGCCTTATTAGAGACCATAATCTTAACATGATTGGTCTTTGCGAGACCTGGTTAAAACCGAATCAGTTTTTACCGCTAAATGAGGCTTCGCCTCCAAACTTCGTGAGCTCGCATGTTGCGCGCCCTCAAAAGAAAGGCGGGGGTGTAGCCCTCATTTCCGAATCTAATCTAAAACTTAGTCCTCGTCCTAGCAATTCCTTTAAAACATTTGAAGTTCTCATTATGCGATCCTCAGCCGAGCTGCCGTTTTATCTTGCCGTTCTTTATTGTCCACCTGGCTCTTACTCCGGCTTTTTAGATGAATTTTCTGAATTCGCAGCTGATTTAGTAACTCATGCGGATAATATACTTATCATGGGCGACTTCAACATTCATATGAATCTCCCGTCGGAACCACTTACCGTAGCGTTTCGGACAATCATTGATATGTTTGGTTTCACGCAAATAATAGATGAAGCAACGCATATAAATGGCAATACGCTAGATTTGGTATTAACCCGAGGCTTAGCATCTTCAAAAATAATTGTATTACCATATACCAGTGCTATATCTGACCATTACTTTATCAAATTTGAAGTCTTGGCTCATTGTCATCGTTCTGACCATAATCAAAATTATAGCAGCCGCAACATTAGCTCCTCAACCATCGTTGCGTTCTCTGAGCTACTCCCTTTAGCAACTGCTCCGTTTCCTAATTATATTGGTACGAATGATGATCTCACAAATAACTTTAATGTCGCTTTGTTAAATGCGATTGACTCCGTCGCACCTTTAAAAACTAAAACTCGTCCAAAGAGGCTTACTCCGTGGTTTACAGAGGAAACGCGCGTACTGAAACGATCTTGTAGGAAGCTTGAGCGCAAATGGCGTGCGACCAAACTTTGAGGTCTTCCGTCAGGCATGGTGCGATAGTTTACTAATATACAAAGAAGCGCTTAATTTAGCCAAAACTAATTATTATTCTAGATTAATTGTCTTACATAAAAACAACCCTAAATATTTATTTGATACCGTAGCAATGCTAACGCAACAGCGACCAACCTCGGATAGCTCTTCCTATTCAGCTCACGATTTTATGCGATAACCTTATGTCAATTTAAAAAAAATATCTCTTGAGAGCCTAACAAAATTGGTTAGTGCAGCAAAACCGACAACTTGTGTGCTCGATCCGCTTCCTGGCAAACTAATTAAAGAACTGTTTACGACCCTAGGACCGTCTGTTTTAAATATAATAAATCTATCGCTTACCACGGGTGTAGTACCAGCAGCTTTTAGGACCGCCGTTATCCGACCGCTATTGAAGCAACCAAACCTCGACCCAGAGAGTCTCATCAACTATAGGCCGGTTTCAAATCTTCCGTTTATTGCAAAAATTCTTGAAAAAGTCGTAGCGCAACAACTTAATGAATATATGACTGCTAATAATCAATTTGAACCTTTCCAATCGGATTTTAGAGCCGACCACTCTACTGAGACGGCCCTTGCTAAAGTTACTAATGATCTTCTCATAGCTATGGACGCCGACACCTCATCAATATTACTCTTACTCGATCTTAGTGCCGCTTTTGATACCGTTGATCATAACATATTATTAAAACGCCTTGAAACGTGTGTTGGCATTTCAGGTTCAGCGCTTTCTTGGTTTAATTCGTATCTGTCGGAGAGGACGCACCGTGTAATTCATGGCAATACGACTTCGGATCTTTGTAAGATCATATGTGGAGTTCCGCAGGGATCGGTACTTGGACCTCTATTGTTTAGCATCTATATGCTACCGCTTGGTGATATTATACGGAAATATAACATTAGATTTCACTGTTATGCTGATGATACGCAATTATACATGCCGTTGGATATAACGAATCCGCGCGACT
This sequence comes from Idiotropiscis lumnitzeri, assembly GCF_059441095.1. Taxonomy (NCBI): domain Eukaryota; kingdom Metazoa; phylum Chordata; class Actinopteri; order Syngnathiformes; family Syngnathidae; genus Idiotropiscis; species Idiotropiscis lumnitzeri. The sequence continues at coordinate 14,189,648 of NC_142392.1, forward strand.
GCTATAAATTAGAGGCGTGCCTTGCCGAAATTAAACAATGGATGTCTTTCAATTTTTTGCGTCTTAACTCAGATAAAACCGAGATGCTCATCATTGGACCAGCGCGTCATCGGTACCTTTTCAAAGACACCACTCTGAATATCGATAAATGTAATATTATCCAAAAGGATTCAACAAAAAATCTCGGTGTTATATTTGACGCAACTATGTCGTTTCAAATGCACATAAAAAATATAACTCGAACTGTGTTTTTTCATCTGCGTAACATTGCTAAAATTCGCCCAATTCTATCAATGTGTGACGCGGAAATCTTAATCCATGCGTTTGTTACGTCTCGCCTCGACTATTGTAACGCTTTGCTCTCGGGTCTCCCCATGTCGAGTATTAAAAGTCTGCAGTTAGTTCAAAATGCAGCAGCTAGACTCTTAACTAAGACGAGAAAGTTTGATCATATTACCCCGATATTAGCCAATTTGCATTGGCTTCCGGTCCACTTGAGATGTGATTTTAAAGTTCTGCTACTTACTTTTAAAATATTGCACGGCTTAGCACCTTCCTATCTCGTTGACCTCGCGGTACCATATGTTCCGTCCCGAAACCTTCGCTCACAAAATGTTGGTCTTTTAGTGATCCCGCGAGCCAAAAAGAAGTCCGCAGGTTCTAGAGCGTTCTCTATTCGGGCACCAATGCTTTGGAATGCACTTCCCTCAGATATTAGAGGCGCCACCTCAGTAGAAATGTTCAAAACACTATTAAAGACGCATTTATACTCTTGTGCATTTAGCTGAAATATTTGTTGGCCTGTTTACTGCCGCTTTTTTTTTTCCCTCTCTTTTGTTTTCTTTTCTGCCCCCTTTTCCCCCGGCTGGGGGATTAGGTGACGGTGAGCCACTAGGAAGTTTAAGGCATTGACCAACTGGGCATGCACCTGTTCCAGTGATGTCGTCTTCCTGCAGCGCGACATTTGATCAATTTATTTGTATACTAATCTAATTTAATTATTTGTTGGCCTGTTTACTGCCGCTTCTTCTCTTTTCTGCCCCCTCCTTCCCCTGCTTGGGAATTAGGTGATGGGGACATGCTTTGAAGATTACGGCACTGACGAACCGGGAAGGGACCTGCTCTGCCGAAGTCGTCTTCATGCAGCGCCTTTTCTGATTTCCTTATATTTCAGCACTTCATTGAACTACTTGTTGGCCTGTTTGCTATTTCTGTTCTTTCTTTTCTGTTCCCAATTCCCCGAATTAGGTGATGGCGATTCACTTGGAAGTGGCTGTACTGAATTTACACCAACTGACCGGTACAAGATCGAAGGCTCATCTTCGGATATGCTGCCATGGATATTACGGCCCTGGATAAGGACCCACTCCACTGAAGTCATCTTCCTGCAGCACTTCATTCAATTGACTCTTATATTATCTCATCTATTATTGCATAGCATCATTGTATGTGTCAAATGTTGCCCAGTTGGCATCCATTGCAGCCTGGTCATCCTGGAAGGGGGATTCCCCCATCTGTGGTCCCTTCTCAAGGTTTCTCACTTTTCCCCTAATGAGGTTTTGTGAGTTTTTCCTTGCCCTCCTGGGGGTTAAGATCAGTGGATGTCGATTGTGGCTATGTAAAGCCCTTTGAGACTGTCTGTGATTAAGGGCTATACAAATAAAATTGACTTGACTTGACGTGAAATAACATGGGTTGAAAAGAGCAGGCGTTGTTTTTACCTTTGAATAATATGTTTATTCGGTGGATATAGGTCATCCATATTTTAATATCTGAAGTATATAAAGCATCCAATGAAATGTTCTATTTAAATAAATAAAACCAAATGAAATAAGTGAAATAACATGGGTTGAAAAGAGCAGGCGTTGTTTTTACCTTTGAATAAGATGTTTATTCGGTGGATATAGGTCATCCATATTTTAATATCTGAAGTATATAAAGCATCCAATGAAATGAGCTATATCTAATTAAATAATGTAGATGTATAAAATTAAATTAAACGAGTGAAATAATATGAGTTGAGAAGAGCAGGCGTTGTTATTACCTTTGAATAATATGTTTATTCGGTTGATATTTGCCCTTTTTGCAAACATGTCTGGACATATTCCCAGCGACAAAAGTTTAAACATGGTATTGTGCAGGCTTGGGGGGTTGTCCGGGCAAGACGCCGGCCATAGACACCCTCCAAGCCTGCAGCAGCCTCAAGGTGTTTCAAAAGATAGTGAGTGGCAGGCAACTGTCGACATCCGGTCGTCAGACCCCTTGCCTTTTTGTAAAATCTGCCTAGTCATGTTTGCATGTCTGGACATGTATTTGTTGGCTACATTTGGACAGTCAAACGCCGTCATTTATCCCGCCCCGGGCGAGAAAAATGAAGGGCGATGTCTCCACCCCTCCCGCCCGTCGCACCCTCCTATTTCCCTGTACGTCACATTCCGGCAGCCCCCATGTTTGTAGTCCTTTTTTGTAGTCCATACGCTGAGTAAAATAGCAACCAGCCTGGTTAAGAAATAGAATACAGCTAGGTTAAGAATATAGCACACAGCTAGGCAACCCTCATGTTTGTAGTTTATACAGGTAAGCAAAGAAATATTATATATATATATATATATATATATATATATATATATATATATAATAAATAGCATGCTGCTAAGAAACAGCGTACAGCTAAGAAATAGTATGTAGTTAGGTTAAGAAACAATATACATTTAGGTTAAGAAAATAGAATACAGCTAAGAAACAACATGCGTTTAGGTTAAGAAATAGCAGCTAAGCTAAGATATCATTAAGGTTGTTTTACCAATTATTTTACCTTTCAAGGAGGAGCATCATCTTGTCTGTAGACATCCCCAAGTCATCTTTGCAACAAGCTTCGACATGTTTTCACGTATTTCTTATCTACAGTTGGACAGACAGACGACCACCAAGTTGTGGTCGTGTTTGTAAGCATAAACAACACCGCCCGCCCCCCAGAATCACGCTTCTGTCAAAAATAAGCACATCCCCTACTATCATATCCCGACCCCAGTCTCAATACAGCCAAAGCCCAAGTCACGCTCTGCACAGACAAACCAATTTTTCCGGCTGAAGAGCCAGACCGACTCTAAAAATGAAGACGCTCAGAACAAGACGCCGCATGGTCATGGACATCACACCGAGAAGGGTGACAACCATCGTTGCACCTGACATGGAACAGGTTGACGCCTGTACAAATGTAGACCAGGATGGAACCCCTACAAAAACAGACGAGGACCAGGCAGGACCATCATACTCTTTATGGGTGGGCGGTACGGGAATCTTACCAACCCCTGTTGTAGCCTCGTACAACACTGGCGAGCCATCATATTCAGGGTGGAGCCGTCCCGTTTCAACGACACCGCCGTCGACACCTCCGATGACCCCCACCTCGTCGGCAGAATCTTCACAAAACGAGAAGGTACAACAGCCCAGTTGGTCCGACCAGGCTGAATCTCCACAAATCACGGAGGTACGAGTACCTAGTTGGTCCGAACAAGAGTTCTCAAACCGTTCGCTTGAACCCTCTAAGGTTCAGACCGTCAACGACCCTGACCCCGGACCTGCACCTATTTCCAAGGATGATGTACAACATATGTCATGGGTTGATCCTCCTAAGGGATGGGTTGATATGGATGTCGTAATAGTTGTTAAAGCGGCGATTCTTTACATGGTCAGACGCTTTGTGATAAAGTATCACAAAAAACGGGGTTGTTTGCATAGCTATAGATACCTATGCAATAATTATTATCTAAGACTGCAATATGAGCGCATCATGCCGATCCTTTGCGATAAAAAGTTTTTACCCTGTATTCACTACTTGTTGTATTTGTGTTCTGTAAAAACGGATAAAGAAACAGTCAAGCGAGTTGTAGAGATCTTAATGGTGGACTTAGCACTCGTAAAGGACTTACCGGACCGCCTTAAAGTGGATGAGAGCGTATGTTTTATGATATATCGTGATCAACTTGATATTTTCGAAGAATATCTTATAGAAAATATTAACTTTGACTAAAAATGGGTAATGTGTTGAGAAAATTATCGCTTTTTGGCTATAGAAGCTACTTTGAGTCGCTCGGGTTCGATCGACACGTTTCAAAATATTTTGGAAAATGAGATAAGTGACTTAGCATACTCACGTTGTTTAACGATGTGATAAGATACCGTCTCCGTCATCAACAACCTGTGGATCTCGCGCACGAATTGAAGATGTTTGAAGACCTGTTAGAATCAAAAGTTAATCCATCTGTTTTAACCCTGACCTATAGACTTTTTACGTCTTAGAGAATCCTTATCATGTGTAACCAGACTGAACCTTGTCATATTTTTGATTTTTCTTTCAATAAAAAATGGATGTTTTAAAAAAAGAGGGTTTTGCGTCTGTGTGTTTAGACAAATAACAATGTGACGTTTGTCACTAAATCATAAACCGTCATGAGCGTTAAGCGTTGGTTGAAAAAATTGTACTACGATCCCATTCAACCAGCCAGTTTTGGAGGTGCAGATCGCCTTCATTTAGCTGCGAGGGAGAAAATGGGTCAAAAAGTGACGCGTCATAAAATCAAGGAATTTTTTTATCATCGCAAGATGCATACACCTACGAAAATAGGAGCACAGAAAGGTTTAAAGGGAAGTCTCTGCTTTGAAGCTTGCCCCACAGAGTAATAAAATTGCACTTGGTAACAAATAAATTACCGCAAAAGTCGGCCAGCCAGGATGAAATAGTTAAAGACAGAGAGTTTCCAGAGTTAACAAGTATCATTAAGCGTTCACTGTATCGCGTACCATCGCTATTTAGAATTTATTGTCATCGTGCCCGCAGGTGGTCAAAAGTAAAGACGGCTGCCGCCAGCACAAACGACCCCAAAACCTTAAAATAATATTGAAGAGAGATAGAAAAAAAATCTGCCAATATGGAAATCCACTGGTGCCCGACTACGAAAATCCACTGGTGCCCGACTACGAGTCCATCATAAAACAGAAGCATTGTTCGGTAAATAAATTAAGGTTGAATGATTTAGAATGATAACATAAATTAAGCTGCTTTATATTTTGATGTAAAATCTTAAGAGCTCCTTTCAGAGCGCATTCTCGTATTTAGTACGAGGTATTGTGTACATTATTTAAGAAATGAGACATTAAGTGATAAAGACTGCGTAAACATCATTTAAGAAATAATAAAAGCCTTGTTCTTCTGAACTGTCAGTAAAACACCGGACTTAATAGCTCTCGGGTGGTGCTTTATGTTTAGTGGAAAACACCAAAATTTGTTTAATACCATTTATGCTTGCATACTCTTACGCTGATATATTGTGTTTTCAGTAAGTCGATGTCAGATACACTGAATGGAATGGTGTTTATCTACTTCTTTGAAAAGGTAAATATTTTACGAATCCGATAAGAAATGTAGCAATTTTTGTAATGTTAGCAAAGTCGAGTAAGTTTTGCTGCAGATATGACTTGACACCGATTTGACAGTCTTTTTCATCCTTAATTTACTTTTCTTTTTTTTAAATCTGACTTGATGATTTATTATCCTGACAAAATTCTGACTAATAGCTACTATTAACATCTTTGGCAGCGAGACTTCAGCAAACTATTAAAACAATAATAATAATAAGCTTATTCTCTTCCTTTGTTTTTTGTTTCTTTTGTAGGAGACATGACTGTGATATATTAACAAAAAAGATGGCAGGAATTTGTTCATATTCATTTTTTTTGTCTTGGCGTGTTTAATTTTTTTTAAAAAGGAAAACAGGCAACATAAAAGATAGCCGCATTTTCGCAAATAAACCTCATTCTCATTTTCTGTATTTTGATTATTTGAAAAATATCTCTCGGGTTGTTGGGAGCGTGTCTTAAATTTCACAATGTATTATTTACCAGTGATGCACGATAATATTACCATTGTTTTTAACACGCTGGCCATCGATCATGTGGTATTGGCATTAATTTCACAGTTTGCGCCGTGACTTTTGACCGTAGGTCAGTCAAATGGTCCAGGCTGACTTTCTAGACACTGAGCATGAACTGTAAAATAGTCCCGCTTTTTCCATGCATTGTAAATGATTCACTTTGTGACTAGTGACATGTCAGAAAATAGTCAGAAATGTTTATCATTGTTTTCCAAAGTAAATGCCGGTGTTTGCCCGTCTTATTCTGAGTCACAAATCAGAGAAAATTAACTTTCGAGAGGCTGAAGTCAGGACTTGGGCAATTTGAATTTTAAGTAGTGTCTCTCAATGATTAACCGATTATCAAAATACTTAATATTTGATTCCAGATTAATTATAGCGGTCACTGAAGGTGTAGTGGTACACTCGACTCGACCGAGTTGTGTTTTTTACCCTTCACCTGTGCAAACCAGAACACTAAGAGCAGAGTTGTTGAACTTACATGTCCGTAGTTGAGGAACCCTTGTTTAATGGCAATTTGTTCTGCTTCCTCCCGACCTCCTGGTATGTGGACAGCTCATGTGTTGGTGTAGACCCTCTGACCCGTTGTTGGTTGCAAACTACACCAGTGTGAGCTTTCGGTTGCTCGCAGAGGGAGATGGTGGGCCCGCAGCCATGGGGTCTCCAGAAGCAGCACAGTTTACGAGTACTGCCCCTTTCCGCCAGGCTAGGACTGCCCGCGGTACTTGCCAGTGTATGGAGTGACAAAGACAGGAAAGGTCACAGCTTACCTGATGGAAAACACAGGGGGAAGGTGGAAGAATAAATACAAGAGTGCATAGTTACAAGTTTGAAAAGTAGCACGCAATAAAACGGTCGTCATCAGGCAAGAAAAGGTGCAACAATTGAATGATTAGGCTATCGTTAATGTCATGTCATTATCCTGTACAGGGTCGCGGGAGGGTGCTGGAGCCTATCCCCGCTGACTACGGGCGAAAAGCGCACAACACCCTAAGCTGGTTGCCAGCTAGTCACAGGACGGACATAGACACCGTCACTGAGTGGAAACTGAACCCACGCTGCCCACACAGCACACAACTCGGTCGAGTCTATCCATTAGTCACAAATAATTACAGTGGAACCTCGGTTCTCGAACGACTCTGAGTTCGAACAAATCGGAGTCCGAACAAAAAAATAGAGAAATTCTTGCTTCGCAGTTCGAACAAACATCAGAGTTCGAACGCCGGTATGACGCGTGAGTGCGTACGCGAGGGTGGGATGCTGAGCGGCGTACGGGTGTAGATCGCTCTCTTGCTCTCTTCGTGATCAACTGTTGTCGCGTGCGGACGTGCTGCGTTTTGCTCTCGCGTTTTATAGAGGTGTACGAAGTGTTTTAGCCCCTAATCATGCCTCCAAAGAAAGTCAGTGCAAGCAGTAAAGGAATGGTTTCGGTGTTCGAACAATTCGCTTTTTGAACAGGGTTCAGGAACGGATTATGGTCGAGAACCGAGGTTCCACTGTATATTGAAATTAGAGGACACTGCAGGGAATGTCATGGCCATCTTGACATCAATTGCGACAGAGTGCCTGAACTCGACGGTCCAATGATGCTCAACTGTTTACATCAAGAACATTGATGACTCTCATTACACTGGCAGCTCAAAGCGATTCCTGTCTGGGCAGTTGCATGTGAAGATAGCCAAGGAACTTGTTGAGGGCAGGATGGAACCACATGTATGGCGGGCACCGCAAGCAACAACACTAATGAACTTCGGAGATCCTGAGCCAAGCCACCTCCCAAATTTGGCCACCCTGCGCAAGGCAAAACAAGAGAGAAATGATTCGGCATTCGGAGATAAAAATCCAATTTTGTCATTGCAGCTGTTAAAGTACAGTACACCTCACAGTGGGAGCATCAAAGACATTGGACTTGACAAATTCTTCTGTCATTACTGGAGTCAAACACAAATGCATGTGTACAAGACATTGTCAAAAAAAACCTCATCCAACTGTATGCTTTGATGCTACTGGCTCAGTAGTTAAGAAACTGGTGAGACCGAATGGCTCGTCCGGCCACATCTTCCTTTATCAGGGTGTTCTGATGGGAAATAACAGCTGTAGTGTCCCAGTGGTGCAGATGTTATCAGAGAAGCATGATGTTAGCGCTATCACAGGGTGGCTAAAAGAATGGATACATGCAGGTGCACCGGTCCCAAAAGAAGCTGTAAGTGATTTCTCTCTCGCAATTCTTGGATCTCTGGTCAAAGCTTTTACCCCACATCCCGATTTGAAGAGCTACATTAATGAGTGCTTTAAAGTCTTACTTGGGAATCAGCATGCAAACCTGCCGCCATGCTTTGTCAGGGTAGATGTTGCACACTGCATCAAAATGATCTGCCAGTGGGACTGCCTGAAAAATAAAAGACATCGTGTTAAAGAGTTTTATGTGAGATCATTAGCACAACTACTCAAGTCACAATGTGTGGAACATTCAACAGAACTTCTACGTGCCATCACTATTGTGGCACTGAGTGAGTCCGAAGGTAATGACAGTTCTGGAACCCCTCTCCCATCAGAAAAGCGGAAGAAATATCTAAAAACACAAATTGCACAAGAAGACTGTATCAGCATGCCAGACACAGAGGTTCAGGCACAGGAACCCGTCGAGGCGCATCAACAGATCCACACTAATGCTCGACAGTGGGTGACTGAATTATGCGAGGAGAGCAGGTCACTTGCCATGGCTGAGGGAGACAGAGATAACATCCACTTCCTCCCTGAGATTATTCCCCACATCATCAGACTGGGAAGTTACTTACCACTCTGGACAGGAGTAATGAATGGTCCCTCTCTTCCGAAGCACCACCATCACTGCAAGTTCGGCAGCTGTTGAAGCAGAGTTTAAAAACATAAAAAATGGGCTTTTCAAGCATGAAAGCCTTCCCATTCGTGTCGACCGGTTTGTTGCTCGTCATCTTGCCTTCATTGACGGAAACATGCGGATTTCTGCTGCAAAACAAAAAAGAGAAAAGGCTGATGTAGGTGATGCTACGACTGTCTTAAGACCTGACGATGTCTCTACTTCCCAGAGTGGGGGAAAAAATGTAAAAAATGATGCTGACCTTGGTGATGAATCTGATGCTGCTGCAAACAATCTTCAAATTACAGAAGTTGAGAACTGGAGAGGCTTAGAAGTTCCACCCAAAAAAGGAAGATGAGTTCATATCTCTCTCCTTGTCCTGAGTGGCTGCATGTGGATTCATCCGTGGAACGTAAAAAAGTCAAGGTGCAATTGTTGAAAAATGGAAACCAACAACAGCCTCTTAAACTTTCCAAATTGAAAGTCGCTGTGCTCAACATTTGTGCATTTGATGCCGTGTTTCAGTCTTTCTTGCTCTTATGGTGACAGCTTTTCATTTGAAAAGGCTGTAAGCAGCAAGACCTGTGACAATCCATTCCTCCACTTGGTAAAAACAATCGCAACACGAGTTGTGACACAACACGTGTATTCCAAGAGGGCAGAACTCCTGAAAGAAATATTCAAGCCTGTCCACCTAACCTCTGGTGCTCTCCAAATAGATGCACAATGCCACATCTCGACAGTGATTGAGAGAGCCACGAGGAATCTTCCAAGTGTATACTTGAAAAAACAATGTTCCTCACCGTACTGCAGCCTAAGCACTCAAGTAATAAGGGAAGTTCCGCTTGTGTGTACCAACATTGCTGTCCTGCAGACCTGTGGCATGACTCATCTTCAGACTGCTGCTGAAGAAGGACTGAGCCTTCCTGACTCTACTTGCCTCCGACCAATCCAAAATGCATCTCAGTGTCCATCTACATTTAAAAAGCAAGACAACAGTACAGGAAAGGCTCTGTGTTCGGCGAATGTTTCCCACAGCTACAGTCTGGGAGAATGTTTGTGGATTGACACCGACTTTGGTACGAGTTGGACAGAAGTTGCCCTGCTTGAAATTCCCTCTAGTCTGGTGCTGCAAGAGAATATGTTTACTTTGAGAGCAGTCATAGGATTTCAAAGAGGTTTGACCCAGGATTCTCTTGGACATTATGTGGCATACTGCAGGAGGACTGCTTTTGCCTAGGAGATGTACAATGACCTGGAAAGTGGAGTGAAAGCAGCATCAGAAAGGACAAAGATCTTCCCACATGCTTTGTTCTTCACAAAGCAGTGATTGCTTAATTGTTGCAATGTAAATAGTTTGGTGTTTTGTTTGTTGCTGTTTGTTTTTACATATAAAGCTTTCTCTGCAGGCTCTCATCAATTACACACGGACTGTTTTTATATTAATTCAGTTGTTCTCAAATGAGGGAATGCTACATCGAGAGGTGTGTTTATGTTGTTTTTATTTCAAAATAGTTCAACGGATGTTTCGGCCTCACGTCTGCTATAATTTAAGAAATAATAACATAGCTTTAATGAAAATGTTTAATAAACATGAAAATGTTTAATGAAAATGTTTAATAAACAAGTGAGCAGCAGAACAACATATTAAAAGAAATAAGATCGAATTTAAAGTAATTTACAGCAGTGAAAACAGGAAGATTTTAATATTACTGTATGCTAGCAAAAAAAAGCTACAACAGTGAGTGTGACGTGTTTACTTGAAGTTCGTCGGGCAACAGTTGCTTTCTAGGACCATGAAGAATGTAAAATGCGCAAAAACATACAAAACATCGGTTCATTCCAGGAACTAGTTTATAACCTGGAATTAATAACAAATACGAGTGATTCAAGTGATTAGCTGAACGCGGTAGCGCGATACCTAGCTCCTTGTTCGACAGCATCCAAAACAAAATAGACTGACGCCGGAGCGTTAGTGTTTGTGACATCACCGCGTGAATTAAAACGTGTAATATCTATCGAACCGGAGCAACACAAACGAAACTTTTAACAGCACAAACAAGCACAAACGAAGCACAAACGAATGGCACCATTCCCGACTCATTTGGATGAAAGTGGGGGGCTGGGTGACGTCACCACTCGAAATAAAAAAGTGTAATATCTCCGGAACCGAAGCAGCACAAACGGAAATTTTAACAGCACAAACGAGCACAGATGCACTATTAACTATTTCACCCTATTTTTGCAAGAAATGGAGCGCCAACTTCACGCTGATGGACTAGGCGCGCGCCGTTGACCAGTACGGTGTGATAGACTGGATCGTGCTAGTCTAAGGAGTTATATCAATGGAATTAGGCCTTAACTCATTGAGAAACTGGGTTTTTCGGGAAACTGTGTTTCCCCTGCGGATAGCACGGAAGTGTAAATTAAGGGTTCTGCGGTCCCTCTAAAACCGAATCGTGTTATTCAAGGAGTTATATAAATGCTATTAGGTCGTAACTCGTTTTAGAAACATGTTTTCTCGGTGCGGAAAACTGTCTCGTGTCCGAGATCTTACATTGTGGGGACAAAGGATGGACAAAGAGTGAGGGGGAACTGGAGGAGTCTTGTGAAGGTTCCCGAGGACTAGTGATGGGTCCAGCGACACTGAGGCGTCGATGCGTGCGCCGAGCTTCCAGGGCAAACCCCGTGTCGGTGCGCGTACTGCTTTGAGAAAGTCACGTGACCACTACCAGAATCGTGTCGACACAGCGGTCGCGCGCCAAACTGTGTTCATAAGGAAGCGCATCTGTCAACAGGATGGACGCTCAAAACAAGCATCGAGTTATTGGCGCGTTACTCTGCGTTAAATATCCGCAAGATGGAAGACGTCACTGTTGATGCGCACTCAGAGGTGCAGCGCTATATGTCAGCAGGACACGTTGCACGTACGGAAGACCCGCTCTTATACTGGAAGTCCATGGAGGCAACGTTCCCTCATCTATTTCTATTAGCCACACAGGCGTTGTGCACACCGGCCTCTTCAGTGCCTTGTGGGAGGATCTTCTCAAAGGCGGGGGAAATTGCCTAAAAAAAAAAAAAGATATAAATAGACTGAATAACAAAACGCTGGAGAAACTATTTTTTTTAATAAAAATCTTTAATTACAATGAGTCCATTGTCATTCACAACACTTTTACTTAGGCATTCAGACAGATGTTCACTTAATTTATCAACTGCGTCTCGAATATCAACGATTTTTTTTATGAAAGTATGTATATGTAAAAATAATGTGAATGGAAATGCCTAATCAATGGAATTGGATAAAATTAGTTTGACAGATCAGAGTCTGATGACCCGGTCAAATTTTTCCTGCAAGTCCACCAGGTGTCAGTATTCAGCAACACAGTGTCAACACAGTGTCAATACAGTGTGTCACTGTGTCGAAACGATACAGAATGCCTCATCTACCCATCACTACCGAGGACTGCAAGAAATCTTCTGATAAGGCTGAGGCTGCAAAGCAGGCGTATACATCGAAGGAGCACAGACCTCAACCCCCAGCAATTTCTGGGATTACTGAACCTCTTCGAAGATCAACAAGAGTTAGACGACAACCGGACAGGCTGATTGAAAATGTTTAATGTTGTGTTATTGTTCCTAAAATTGTTGTAGAGCTGCTTGTTGTCATCAAAAAATGGATAGATATTGATAAGAAGTGAAAATAATTGATAACAAAACTAAATTATTATTATAATAATAATATTTTAAAAAATTAATTAAAAAAGTCAAAGGCATTGTTTAACGTTTGAAAGGGAGATGTAATGAGAGCAGTTATGTCATTAGTCACTAATTGGCAGTATTGCCTGACGTGTGTTTGGTTACCAGACGAACAAGTGTCTACGCACATAGACGAGAAGTCAATAAATAAAGAGGCACAAGCTTGCAGCATCACGTTACCTGCGTGACTTCTTAAGATAGAAGACAAAACTTTACAGTAACCATAAAAAAAACGTATAGTCACCATAAAATTAAAAAAAAAACGTATCGTAAACATACTAAAGCTGTTGCTTTATGTTATTTACAAAGAATTGGTGTTTAAAATCCCCCTCGCTCTTCTTTTTGTCATTTCTATATTATGTACGTATTAATAACTGTGTTTGGTTTGCTAATGTCAATAAAGTTTTTTTTTTTTTACCAAAAAACGTATGAGTAAATATTTATCATCTCATCAATATTTGCACAACAGAGTACTGAGTTTCGAGATCCTCACAATAGTAGTTCTCAAAATCATATTTCTTATGAATTTAGCTTAGTTAAGGGATATTTTATTGACAATCGAATATCAATATACAAAGACTGAAAAAAATGGTGGTGGGGGCGCGAATCTTTTTCTTCTTGGTAGGGGCGGGCGTGAAATAATTGAGAAGCACTGCTAGTATATGCAGACATTATATTCATACAATCTTGCAGCCCGAGTGAACCACAGCATTGTTGCAAGTTCGGTAGGAGAAACTTGAACGTCCCACTGCTGTTCCAGCAGCGGCTTCTCGGGGCATAGGCGGAAGTGACGTAGGAGCTGACTCGCCAATGGGGTGTTAATTTAGTTTTTTTTTTTATCAACCGAATTAAAATATTATATAAAATATATATTAAAATAGAACAGCCAGGGTTAAAAAACAAACGCAGAGGCAAAGAAATATATTTGAAAAATACGTGCTTAAAGCATGACGTCATTAGAAAGCGCGCAGCTTCCGAAGGACCTCGACCACATGCACCGACCCGTCCACACCGAAATAAAAACAAACACCGCTAAATTCTTCTGATTTAGTGTGGAACTGGCTGTAATTTTCTCACAGGATTTCCAGTGCTACTCTAAAGGACTACGACATAATTCATTAAGTCTTTGTGTCCGATAACCTCATCTTCGCGCGTTGATGCTTTTCGGTGTAGTTAGCTTAGCTTGTTAGCTAGCTAGCCGCTAACGACTCATCGCCAAGCAGAGATCAAGTGCAGATTTTTTGGAGTTATCATTTGAAAATGTGTGAAAAAACGACACCCAAGTACAAAGAGGAACTTTGTGGAATAAAAGAAGAGAACGAGCAACATCTTCAACTGCTGGACGAAGTTTGCAACCAGCCTCGTGTTGTGCCACTCAAAGCAGGTTTGTACACGTTTTACTTGCATTTGCTTTGTAAAGAACGACTTTCTATCGTTAAAAATATGCATCACAACATTAAGTTGTTTGGGGAAATGCGTTCAAGGTTATTGCCGTTTTATTTTTAAATATTGCTTGTCGGTTTGCTAAACATTTGTTTATGCCAAATAAAATCAGTGCAGAAAATAAATGCCAAAGAATAACCAATAGGGGGGGGTGAACTCCATGTATTTTTTTTTTTATAAAATTTGAACTGATTATTTTACATTTTCAATTTTCTGGTTTTTATATCTTGTTTAAGCAATTCCTTACGGAAGGAATTCTGCCTAACTTACAAAATGTGCACACTGCGGCGAAAACATCAATGGCGGTTGATCAATTTTAGTGGATAAAACACAAAATATTAAGTTTTTTTTTTTTAAATCAAGTACGTATTGGTCTTATTTATTTATGAACATTGTACTGGCTTGGTCGGGTGAGAGTCAATGAACCTCCGGTGGCTCTGCACTGTTTTGTGCACGTGTGCATAGTTTCACCCCATCCAAACATTTAAAATACATTGAATGCATCCATCCAAGGTTGCACGGATCTCATCAGTGATCAAGCGCATGCTGCAAGGAATGCATCTGCATCTTTGTCTTACTATGGGCTTAAAAAGGGAGAACGTCACAACCCCCTTTTCTACCTACTAGTCCAGGAACATTTAGTTCCTGGTCATAAAGTTCCTGTGGCCCAGGTGGTTTGCATCTCCCCCACAACTCGTAGTTCCTGGTAATTTATCCAAATGACAATGATGATGGATCAGTGGGAGGTCTTGTGTTACTTTGTTACTCATTACTGACACCCTTTGGCAGTTAAGCATCATTGCAGTTCCAAAATAATTCAGTGAACTCTAATAATATTATGGTGTATCTTAGTCTAATTTTAATACATATTGGATAACTTTAAAATATACAGTCATTATTCAAATATGTCAACATGAAAGTGTTGTTGCTTAATTTATGTGTAGGGATTTTGATTCTTCACACGTAATTTTGTTTTAAAATTTATTTAGAAACAGAAATTTTATTAAAAAAAAAATAAAAAGGGGAATGTTGGAACGTACTAGCAGGCTAAATGTCATTTTGGGAAAAAATAACAAAACAAAAAAACAAACATAAATCATGCAATAAATAGCGACTATGATGCCAGGGCCCCTTTAATTCTTTTAGGCATACAGATTAGAATGGAAGCAAAAAGTACCCACGATGAAACTATCTCTCAATGCAAAATGAAAAACTTGTAAACATATTTCACTTGAAAGATTTCTATTCTATTAATGACATAAAGTTGCGATGGCCCCCATCAATATGTTGGGGTCCCACAACAGGTGTTCCATCAGACGCACACAATAGCCTGTGTGTGCTAACTTCAGCTCGCTTCCAGAAACGTCTGTGACTATGTAAGGAATTAAATCGGGCATCAGCCGCAACGTGCTTCCTTTTTAAATGCTCGTTTATCACTGTTGTGCTGCTTCAGGGAGGTTTACATCGTAGGACGTAATTTTGTGAAATGCCCCCATGGTCTGGTCCAAATCGGGGTCACACGCATTGCATGCATCACAACATTAATGCAGCAGGCACAAGTCAAGGTAGCACGGTAGAAACAATATAAGACAAAGTCGACGCACGAGGTTTGACTTGACCAAACCAAATGTATGTTTGTCTTTTTGCGTCCGACAGAGGTCAGTGAAAACTATCTCCGTTTTGTGAAAGAGGAGCCAGACTTGACTCACATCAAAAAGGAGGAGGAGGAGGAGGAGATCAACAAGTCACCAGTGAACGTTGTCCCTATAAAGACTGAAGATGTAATCAAGGATGAGAGTGAGGACAAGAGAGGGGCGGAGCCTCCAAGCATCAGTTCAAGTCATCACGTGACAACAGAAGGTGATGAAGACCACTGGGGGCCATCACAAGCACATAATGAGGACACATTATCAGACGCTCATGACAATGATGATGATACTAATGATGATGATGATGATGATGGGCAAACTCAAGGTGAAAGGGCATGTCACACTGACTCATTAACTTCAAAGCTGTCTTTAAAACCGCACACAAGAACACACAGTGGAGAAAAACAGTTTTCTTGCTCGGTTTGTGGCAAAAGCTTCCTGCATAAGTCAATGTTAACAATCCACACAAGAACACACAGTGGAGATAAACCTTTTTCATGCTCAGTTTGTGGAAAATGCTACTCCCAAAAGGGAAATTTAACAGAACACACAAGAACACACACTGGAGAAAAACCTTTTTCCTGCTCAGTTTGTGGCAAAAGCTTCTCTGGAAAGTCTAATTTAAGAAAACACACAACAACACATAGTGGAGAAAAACCTTTTTCTTGATCAGTTTGTGGTAAAAGCTTTTCTCTAAAGTCACGATTAACAGAACATACAAAAACACACACTGCAGAACCTCTTTCTTGCTTAGTTTGTGGTAAAAGCTTCTCCCAAAAGCCTCATTTAACAAGCCACACAAGAACACACAGTGGGGAAAAATCTTTTTACTGCTCAGTTTGTGGCAGAAGCTTCTCTCATAAGTCAACTTTAACAAAACATAGAAGAACTCACAGTGGAGAAAAACCGTTTTCCTGCTCAGTTTGTGGAAAATGCTTCTCTGCAAAGTCAACGTTAACAAGCCACACAAGAACACACAGTGGAGAAAAACCTTTTTCCTGCTCAGTTTGTGGTAAATGCTTCTCTGAAAAGTCTAATTTAATTAAACACACAACAACACATGGTGGAGACAAGCCATTCAGTTGCAGCGTTTGTGCTAAGAAATTTGCCACTAAACGGCATGCTGAGAGACACGATTGTGATGGCGAGAATATAGGGCTGGGCGATATGACCTAAAATCAATATTGCGATAAATTGAGCAATTTTACCTCGGTAATGATCGATGCACGATAAATTCCCCCTGAGGACCAAAATCAAAATAAATGCAGGAAGTGCATATTAACTGTTTTTTGTATTGACCAACTGGTACACATTACTTTCAATGAAAAATAAAAGTACAAAAATCATTTGTATAAACATTCCAAATAGCTTGCTTTGCATGATTTGAACAATGTCACAAAGAACAGGAGAAAAAGGGTACCTCCTCTTTTTCTGCAAATAGATTGTGCCGAGATGCTGTAATGCCATTTGCAAAGGCCTAGATTTGTGTAAAGGTATCTTGCAAACAATATAAATAATGACATGTGCAAAGGAGCTAGTCGCCTGTAAACAAAATGCTAAATAGAATGGAAAAAAATGTCAATGGAATGCCAGTGCCAAATAAACAAGTGTGCTTCATCAGGAAAATGCCGTCTCAAGTACGCTGGTGCGCGGTCGCCACTTGTCGTCTATGTCATGCACGGTCAGGCTCAAACAGGGATCCATGTTGCGACCCGACCACCAGTCGGATGTGGATGCAAAATGCTTGACATGTCTAAGCTCCCGTCCCGATGTTGTCCATATCGGGAAGTGCTGTTTGCGGCAAAATATTTTCGTACCTCTCGTCGGCTACTTTCATGAGGCGTTTAAATCCTGTGCGCTCCATTGTAACAAGAGGAGCTCTATCTTTAGCTATGTGCTCGGCTATCGCGTCCACCACCGAGACATTCTCTCGAATGGTGTCGCCTCCGTTATGGGCTGTTGTCACTTGTCCTACCCTTGCTCCTCACTTTGAACTTTTAGCACAAGCTCCAAGTCAACAGCATGGTGTTGTTGTGGGTGGTGAAAAAGAAAAGGTTGGACGCTCTGTTTTGGTGCTTACGACGCACTTTGTAGTTCGTGTTCTTTTGCTTAAACATCGTCTTTATAGAACCCAAAACATTTCCTAACGACAGATGTCGGAATTTCTTTTCGGGGCAAGCGAGACAGGAACAATTTCAACGAACATTACGTCGTCTTCAGCCGTGTCAGCTGCTTCTAGATTTGAATCGACAGCTACGACCGCGTCGTCAGTTTTCTTTCTTGTTCAGCTGGGTGGAGTCACGTGACTACAATCGCTCAAGCCGTCTTACAGGGGCATGAACATAGCTGCAGACTAAAAGGACTTCTTTTTTTTTTAAACACCGAATTAACCGACATGGGCAAAATGATTTTATGAAATTTCGATCACTGTAAATTTTCGGTTTATTGCCCAGCCCTACGAGAATAGCAGCGATCCTTGAAGCTTAAAAAGACAAAAAAAAAACCTGAAGGAACTGACTCTTCGTGGTAAGATGTAAATGTGATTTAGAAAATATGATATATTGAATTTTCAAAGCTCTTTTATTGACACAAGCCCAATGTGATCAGTGCATTGTGTCTGAGTGATGATGATTTTTTTGTGTTTACATCAAACATTGAAATGAAATTAATTGCCTTTGCCTGGAACAACATTTTTTAACGTTATGCTTTTCAGTTGTCTTTTTACTTAATGGTACAGGTGTGAGAAGAAACGGTGCTTATGAAATCGGTAACTTCCACAATCATCAATAAAATCACTTGTTCCACTTGCTCAACTGGCCTTCATTACGCTGTGTGAAAAGGTGAAAAACTGAACTAGAAGTTGAACTGTAAAAAGAACCAGAAAGAGAAACGCAAATCGTCTCAGTTTCTCTCAATGGCTTTAGTATGTCAGGAGTTGGCAACTTGATGGCGACTGGAGTCAGCGTTTATTTGTCACCACGGAGGAGATGATTCGCATCACGCAGTTCGTTGCTGCTGCTGTCTAAATTGAACCCTGGAGGTCACCCGCCAGCGTCCCTGAATTTCACCGGCGGATCTTCAGCTCTCCCACGTCTGATCCCAGATTGTTGTGGAATTTTCAGCAGTAAGGGAAGATCAATGAGATAGTCTGGAAAATAAATTGTCTTTTGAGTCAGTCTGCAGAGTAATCTCAGTGGGAGAAGTGTGTGGGAAGATACTGATGCACACAGGAAGATGAAGATTTATTTGACAGGAACTGTGTAATCTTAAAACAAAAAGATACTTTTTCTGCGTTGAGCCTACTTATCAGTCAAGTTCGTGTTGTTTTGGCTTCACAAAGAATCCTCTCGTACAAGAAGCGAAAGGCACTTTCTTCAAAAGCAGGTGGTCACAATAAATAACAAAAACCTTACTTGCAAAATAATTTTCCATAATAGAATCATAAAACACTGGACGTGATGGTAAACTGTCCATTGTGCCGATAGATGGTACTCGCATGAGGTTAGGCTTGCTGTTGAGAGTGGCATGGGGCTTGTGTCTCATGGTTGGGATGGGAGAGATGTCAATTTGGGACACATCGTCAGTAGTGTTCCATCAAATCACTGGGTGTTTCGGCCTTTATCACTAGACACCCTCATCGATGGTGGCCAGCGGCGGGTTGATCACGCCCGCGCTTGTGTCCCATGCCCAATCAACTGTGGTGGATGGTTCTGCCCTGGGTACTCAAGTGGGATGACGGAGATTAGTGGTGGGATGGGGAGGGGGTGCGGGGGTCATTTTGCTGATCTATGAGCCCATGAGGGGTCCTTCCTCTTCATCCAGATCCACTGGCTGCTTCTTTCAGCCGCTTTAGAGAGCGATCTGACTGTGTGCCGCAGAGCCTGTCCATGGATGCCCAGGTCTTTCAGCAGCTTGATGGTTGATGAGGCCACAAACCCTCTGCATCCAACTTCGACGGGATAGACCTTGGCTTTCCACCCTCGTTGTTGTGCGTCCGCCGCCAGTTCAGTGTAGCGCAACTTCTTACGCTCATAGGCCTCTTCAACTGCATTTTCCCACGGGACTGTCAGCTCTGCAATGTAGACAGTCTTCAATGAAGGGGACCACAGCACTAAGTCTGGCCTTAGGGTGGTGGCTGCAATCTCTGCTGGGAAGATTAGTTGCTGACCTATGTCGACCAGCATCTTCCAATCCCGGGCCTTTGGTTAGCTGACCAACTTCTGTCTTGAGAAAAGGATGGTGGGGCTTTTTCTGTCCCTCTCTGACAAATTTTGGTGCTGTAATGGTCGTGGTGGCTCTTAAGGGCAAGGAGTTGATGGTAATTCTCTTGCTTTCAAGCACTGCTGCCAAGCTCTTGAGAACCTGGTTGTGCCTCCAGGTATAGCGGCCTTGTGTGAGGCTGGTCTTACAACCAGTCAGGATGTGTTTGAGAGTTGCTGGTGTTGGGCAGAGGGCACAGGTTGGATCTTCGCCATACCACTGGTGGAGGTTTTTTGGGGATGGGAGCACGTCATTGGTAGCTCTGATGATGAAGCTGATGTTGCTAGCTTCCATCTCCCAGAGATCCCTCCAGCCAAGCTTTCTTTTCTCCAGGCCTTCCCACCTCATCCACTGTCCCTGCTTGGCAAGCGAGACAGCCTTTGCAGACCTTTCAGCCTCTTCCTGGCGGCGCACCTCCTCCACGACCATTTTTCTTCTCTCTGCGGTTGAGGCCTTACACCAAGTTGGTTTGCTTGCTGTAAGGCCAAAGCCTTATTAATATTAATATTAAGATTGAACAAAATAGTGACACAAATATTGAAAAAGTAACTACAGTAACGAGTAAACATTGAATACTAAATTATTACTAAAACAGTTTAATGAATCTTGAAATAAATAATGAATCACCGTAGTTTAATGAATACTGAAACAAATAATGAAATATTTAAGTTAGTTAAGTTATAAACACTGAAACCATTTTTTAAGACTCTAACATTTAGAGAATAAAACAGTGATGTATTTTAATTTAAAATTCACAACCACGTCGCTGGCGAAAAACCCTGTAAAAAGGCAAATATGTTGACATAAAGTTTCACTTTATCATGTCAACTGTGAATAATAGAGAAATACATTTGGAATACTGTCCAACCAACAACATGGTGTCAGATGTGAAAACAAAACCAGCAACAAAAGTAAAATTCAATACATCTCGCAAGTTCATATTTGGGAACTAAAATGTTTATGTGCATCTTAGGTTTTTCTCTATGTTTAGAAGATAACAATGATTTGCATCGCAAATGGCGACATCTGTCGGTGAGTTGGTGACAGTGCTCCACAGAGCCAACAGCCAATCATATCACAGCGGGGTGTGTCCTGTTCTTCCGCTTTCGTGCCGAACAGGAAATCCTTTCTGTGCGACTTTGAAAAGACGACGCCATCTTCCTTTCATCTCGTCGAACAAAGAGAAGCACGCGAGTTATCGCCAAGCAGAGATCAAGTGCGGATTTGTTGAGATTGACGTTTGAAAATGTGTGAAAGAACGACACCCAAGTACAAAGTGGAACTTTGTGGAATAAAAGAAGAGAACGAAGCAGGTTTGTACACGTTTTACTCTGATTTGCTTTGTAAAGAACGACTTTCTATCGTTAAAAATATGCATCACAACATTAAGTTGTTTGGGGAAATCGTTCAAGGTTATTGCCGTTTTATTTTTGAATATTGCCGTTTACTTGCAGGTCTGCTTAACATTTGTTTATGCCAAATGAAATCAGTGCCGAAAATATATGCCAAAGAATAACCATTTGTGGGGGGTAAACTCCGTGTTTTTTTTCCCCATTTTAAAATTCGAACTGATTATTTAACATTTTACATATTCCGGTATTTATATGTTGCTAAAGAAATTAAGTTTGTCATGTCATTATGTTTCAAAACTATGCTGACAGATGAAGTGTATTTTTATATACACTGTTGGAGTTGAGCCACTGAGAAAATGAGAAACATTTAGTAAATGAATCTTAAAAGCCAAACTTCCTCCAATGCGTGTTCGTTTTTTGTACTCAAGAAGAATAGGGTCAAATAAAGACTCAACAACAGCTGATTAGAGTTCCGATATTTTAGTTTCTTTGATTTCTGGAGTTCAGGAAATAGTACAAAGACAGATATCTGGGCGGCTTTTTCTTAATCTGACGAGAAACTGTACTCGGACGAGCCCAATCGAAAAATGTTGCGCTGATCTCAGCCCAGCCTCACATTTTATCGGAGGTTTTCTATGTCAAGGGTCATGTAGGTTGAATCGGTCGTCCTTGCTCCCTCCCCCGGTCCACGTTCCACGTCCAAGGCTGACCTTCTCAGGCAGGCGGCAGTCTCTCCGTCTCTCCTGCTCACATTCCCCTGTAATCTCGTCAGTGTACAGATTGTGTGGTGTATGTTTTCCCAGATCAAATTGTGTTTTTGGTGTTCCTGATCGCGTCCCGGTGACGTCCTCCCCGGCCCAACTTTATGTTTGTATCTTCTATGGCCTATGTGGAGAATGTGTTTTGTCGTATTTGTCCATGAAGTGCTATCTGGTTTGTCATCAGTTTGACCTGAGCAGACTGAATCTGTTTGTTCTGAATGAGAGTGTGGGTCATGAAAATACTATGTGTGCAATTTTGAGGTCTTACATTTAAACTAAGTCATAAATTTAGCATATGAATGCATCAGTAAACACCATGACTACAATCCCAGTCAATCTTATCTATGCACTGTACTTCTACATACATTTGAAAAATGCTTTTTGTTTAATCAATGTTGGCAGAGTGGTACTACGCAGCAGTAGTATCGCGTCCAACTATTTTCAGGATCAGCAAACCAGAATTTCTGTATTGACAGAGGAATAACTGCACACAACCTGTCTCGTCTGACAGTGTGGAAGAAGTGATTTTATTCTGAGGCTACAAAGGATAAAAGGGATGAAAGGGGCGGCACATCATAAGCAATCATGTGACAAAGTAATACATCATAAACATACGTAACAAAGTAAGGACTTTGAGAGCACATCTTTAACAATCAATGTTGAACATATTCAGTAAATATGAACCTGCTAAATTAAATAATTGACCTTCGGTCCTGTAAGTGTTTAAAATAATGCCAGCAATCGAAATACAGTGAACCCCCGGTTATCGCGGTTAATGGGGACCGAGACCACCCGCGAAAACTGAAAATCCGTGAAGTAGCGTCGTACCTTCAAAAAAAAAAAAAAAAAACGTGTATGTATATATATATATATGTATATATGTATATATATGTATATATATATGTATATATATATATATATGTATATATATATATATATATATATATATATATATATATATATATATATATATATATATATATATATATATATATATATATATATATATATATATATATATATATATATATATATATATATATATATATATATATATACGGGTAGAGAGAGTGAAATTCATGTTATAACAAAAAAAATTATGAAAACGTATTATTTTTTTTATTCCCCAGCCATTATTTTTGTATTTATTCAATTACTTCTTTTTGTATTTATTTAATTACTTCGACTTTTACCTGCTGGTACGCAGTCCGGTGTGCCCTGTGAAATCAAAGGTGGCATTTTTCATTTATTTATTTATTCATTTATTCATTCATAACTGACAGCCTCGCGCTCCGCTCACGCACGCCGGTGTCGTGCCAAAGTACTTTCCCCCTGCCAAAATCTGTATCCCCTGCGCGCACGCATTGACTGAAGGCGGCGCGATGTTACTACGTTTGTTTTCATTGAAAGGCACGAAGAATGTATGATTTTGTGTGTTTGATTTGCTGTCATTTAAACCAGGGTTTCCATAAAAGTGGTAGTCTTTGTCAGTGTGGGTTTCAGCACACCATTCGCTACAATTTAACACGTAAAGTAAGCGTTTGACTCCTCCAAAATCGGGGGGAAATTCCCTGCATTTGCATTAGTTAGACCAAAGAAATTTTGCAATCAATGAAGCTACCATAAGGGAATTTTAGTGATCAAAACACGATGAAAAGGGGAGAGGATGAGTGAATTGGGCGATCGTGTTTCCAGCGAGATCAAATTAAGTGTCAACATACACATAGGTGGTATCCTGTTAGAGAACACGTAATTGTATTCCAATTG
Organism: Idiotropiscis lumnitzeri; assembly: GCF_059441095.1. Taxonomy (NCBI): domain Eukaryota; kingdom Metazoa; phylum Chordata; class Actinopteri; order Syngnathiformes; family Syngnathidae; genus Idiotropiscis; species Idiotropiscis lumnitzeri. The sequence continues at coordinate 14,213,411 of NC_142392.1, forward strand.
ACTGATTTGTTTATTTTTTATAACCACCGATAGCCGCGTCAAGAGTAGCAAAAGAATAAAAAAATAAAGTCACTCGCGTTCTGCGTCGGACTCGAGGTGCATTCATTGACCACTTACGCAGTAGGAAAGTTACCGGGGGGGACTGATTCTGGCAGCCTCTGCCACAATAAGTACCCCCCCTCTAATCACAAAAATTGACCCCAACCATCAAGTGACTTATTCGGTGTACCTATTGGGTCATTTTGAGTACGTGTGGCAAATTTGAGCAGGATCCCTCTTTTCTAGGCAAAGTTATCGGGGGGGGGCTGCCAGAATCAGTCACCCCTGGTAACTTTCCTACTGCGTAAGTGGTCAGTGAATGCACCTCGAGTCCGACGCAGAACGCGAGTGACTTTATTTTTTTATTCTTTTGCTACTCTTGACGCAGCTATCGGTGGTTATAAAAAATAAACAAATCAGTCAATTGGAGTACAATTACGTGTTCTCTAACAGGATACCACCTATGTGTATGATGCCACTTAATTTGATCTTGCTGGAAACACGATATAGCCCACGTCACTAACCCTCTCCCCTTTTCATCGTGTTTTAATCACTGAAATTCCCGTATGGTAGCTTCATTGATTGCGAAATTTCTTTGGTCTAACGAATGCAAATGGAGGGAATCCCCCCCCCCACCCCACCCGATTTTGGCGCAGTCTAACGCTTACTTGACGTGTTGAATTGTAGCGAATGGTGTGCTGAAAACCGCACCGACTAAGACTACCACTGATGGAAACCCTAGTTTAAATGAAAGCAAATCAAAAACACAAACTCATACATTCTTCGTGCCTTTCAATGAAAACAAACGTAGTAACATCGCGCCGCCTTCAGTCAATGCGTGCGCGCTCCCGCGACAGGGGATGCAGATTTTGGCAGGGGGTAAGTACTTTGGCACGACACCGGTCCCGAACGAAACGGGCGGAGGTTGTTCCTCTACGGTAAAGGAGTGGAAGAGTTGAAACCTGGCTAGTTTTATTCGATGTCCTGCATCTTGTGTCACTGTTATTCTGTGGAATGCTGAGTGTGTGGCTGGTGAAGTTGGAAAAAGAAAGTGAAAGAATGTGAGGTTTGGGAGGTTTTAGGTTGGTGCCTGGCGCAGACAGACACCTCGAGCGGGAAGGGGGTCGACAAGAAACTGGACCCTTCAGCCACAAGTAGGAGGGGCCACCACTTGAAGAAAGACCAAGAGAAGCAAGCTAAAGTTAACTGCAGCATACACATAGCCAATAGAATCATGCCAGGATGCCTTTGTCTCTGTGTCATTTGCATATTGTGTCTATAAATTAATGCTGAACAGCGAAGACAAAGAGAGCTGCTGTATTGAGAGGGACCCAAACTCAAGTTGTAGATTTGTGTGTTAGGAATAAATCCACTCGTGTGTGAAAATGCCGGCTTCCTGATACCTTTCTATTGCAGAACGAGCGCGCATATTGTTGGATGAATGAGAGTTGGGTAAAGTCACAAATTGGAGTCAGATTATTAATTTGAGTTTACATTGGTTTAAAATTAAATTCTAACATTGATTTAAAGATAAATTCCAACAATTATGGTGACCCCGACGTGATGCATGAGAGGTAAAAGAAGTTTGGAACTTCGAGAAAAACCACATGAGACTGGGTCTCGCACGTCCACACCAGGTGACGACCTGAGAAAGGATAAAGTATAAAAGAGCCACACATCCGACCATCTTTCCTCTTGGGCCCACAGTGAAACAAGGTAAGCAGAACCCTTTCAAATTCTGCACATTGGCAACGCTAAATTATAAGAGGAAGGAGGAGCGGAACGTAGTAAGCGTAAAAGTGTTGGACGCTATTAGGGTGTAAAATCTGGGATTTACCTTCTAGCATAATTAATGGCGCAAAAGTAAAGTAGTATACTTAAAAAAAAAAAATAAAAAGTGTTACAGTGTGGACGTTAGTAGGGTCTGAAATCTGGGATTTACCTACTAGAATAGTTTGGAACTATTCGTGGTTAAGATACGGTATAAAATCTGGGATTTACGTATCGGGACACGGTTTAAAATCTGGGATTTACGTGTCTGTGTGGAAGCTGTGTGAATGTGAAGGCTAAAATTGTTCTGCGTAAGAAGTGGTTGGGACACACACGAGTGGATTTCAAGATGGCGAAGGAGAGTAAGTGTGATAGTGGTCTCGGGTGTGGCACGGAGATTAAGGATAAATTCATAAAAATGAAACATAAAAAAGAGAAGAAAAACATGAAGTAGGGATGAAATAAGAAAAGAGAAAGAAAGAAAGCTAGAGAAAAGAGAAGAAATTGTGTCAGTGTAGCGATTGGAAGTTCAATAAGAAAAGAGAAAGGAACAATTAATGTTCCATTGAAAGGAGGATGATTAAACAGGCAGTATTGAAGAAGGTGTGACTTGAACAAATGAAAAGGATAAGAATTAGGGTCTGCTGTAAGGAGGAATTGAAGAAATAAATATTTTATGTTTCATACTTTAGTTGATGGTCTTTCTATTAAGGTAACTGTAATTAGTAACTGGAATGAAATGCACGGATGGAAATGAGACCAAAAAAAAAAATAAAAGATTGGTGTTATGAAATCATAATTGAATGAAGCTTTTGAGAGCATGAGAAAACTTTGCAAGAGCATAGGTGGTTCCTGACTTTGTAGTTTGTGATTTGATACCTTGATTGTTTGAGTGGCTTTGGTAAGGCTACAGTGAATTTGGAAAATTAAAGGAAAAAATAAGAGTGAGAAAGATTTTACAGAAGGCAATGGGTAGAGGTGTAATCGTAAAATCATGAGTGTGCTGTAACAAAGAGTTCACAGCCCTTTGAAGTTAGATGCTCGTTCCAAAGTAGGGGGAGGAAGTCAGAGAAAGAGGATGAAGTGATTGAAAAAGTGGAAGAAAAGACGGAATGTCTGAGAGGCATTTATCCACAGTTGCCGGACTCGCAACAGTATGTGTTTGAGCCGCCGCCCGATCCGACGGCGCCATTAATGGGGGGGGAGCAGAATGGTTTGAGATGCAAAAGATAAAACGATTCACGGATGGCACCAGCGACCATACAATTGATCGAACAGGCTGTGAATAATGAGAGAGAGTGTGCGCGGAGAACAGCAGGGGAGTGTGGAGACGCCCGTGCTGGCCCCGGGGGGGAAGCACCAGCAGGAACATGTAAACATTTCAGACACAAGAGGAAAAACAGGCATCAATGGCAGTCGTTAACTGATTGAAAAGGAAGATATGCCTTTTGGTGCTCTCGTAAGAAGGTCACAGTCCTTTTGTTTCAGAGGTGTGTCGCGGCACCCCCCTCGATGTTGCAGACGTTGATCTAATCTTCAGGCATCTGCCTCTCATTGAGGTGTGGAGCAGTTTTTTTTTACAGTGCTAGTGTAGTAAAGTACGGGATAAAATATATGTATTCAACCTAACAATAAATACAAATTAGCAGGGAATTAGAACACAAGTTAAACACTGAAACATGCAGGGGATGCCTGAGGAACAGCAGGGCGGCGACAATCTTATTAAAATTTAAATTTTAAGCAAAGGGATTATGGTTTTGGGATAAGTTTTAAGTGAAGTATTCTATGAACATGTTGAAAGAAAATCTTTGGAAAGGGGAATATCTAGCCATTGGAGATTGGTTTACCAAATTTAAAGTTGGACTAAATAGTTTTGTAGATGATTTATTAACTGATGTGTATTAAATGTGACAAAGGTGGAAGACAGATGTTTTTGTTTGACTGTACGACGCGAACGCTGACATGACAATTTTAGAGGATATGACATCATTCCATAAATACCAGACTGCTAACATTCGCATCTATGAGCTGTTTGATGTCACAGGTGCAGTTTCGTCAGCTGCGTCCAGGAGAGGAGAAACAACTTCACGGGGAGTGAATGGGAAAATCCTGAGACCCACAGTTGTAAATTTTGGCATACGCTGGCTAAATTAAGGCAAAATTATGGATCTGCCAGCACAAATCTCAGTGAAATCAAGGCGGACGCGCCAAGGGAGGGGTCTCTGTGTGGAATTGGAAAGTATCGTTTGGTGAATGACAGTGTGAAAGAAAAGTGTTTGTATGCATATGTGGTTTGAGTGAATGTTGTAGGGACGGGCCTCAGGACAGAAAATTGTTTGAGGTCACCGGCAAGCCCTTACAGTACTTAGGATGCGATGGGTGGACAGGCCTGATCAACCTGAATCCCTATTGCACTCCCGAGTATTGATTTTGAAATTGTTTTTGGAGAAAGATTGGAGTAATTAAATTCAAGCATCAAGTGAATGATTGATTGACGTTATTACACAAAATTTATGCAAAACTGAAAGTTTTGGAAGGAAGATAATTTACCCCTTCTCATTCTCACTGGCAAGTGCCACTCGTCCAGTTCTGTCCACAGGTTTGAGGTGACATGTGACCAGTGTGACCAGAAGGCCAGAGAATGCTTCAAATAGCGCCTCACCACTACCATCCCAGAGGTTCTCCTCAACAAGGAGGGAGATATAAGATATATTCACATTGGATGCGCGACTAGATAACACACACCCAGTCCAGGATAGGGCAAAATTTTCTTGGATTGTTTAGACTTTTCCATATAATACAGCACCACAGCAGTGATACTTGAAGTTAATGTCGAATTAGTGGCACTGTTTTTATGGAAAATTACTCACTTAACGCAAGGGTAAGTTGTTGTAGAGGAGATATTTCAGACAAAAATGACCCTGAAGTGGTCTCAAGCACGTGTCTCATGTTGGATGTATGAATGTTATTCTGATATTTTCCATTGTAACGTAGTTCATTGTATTTAGGACTAAGACATTGTAAAACACTGTTTGGAAGAACTTATAGAATACCTCAAATTTAAGAACAAATGGGAAATAGATGTTGAAGCAACTTTAGTTGACCATATGTGAAAAGTGTTAGGAAAACAAAAGACAGGCGCAAATTTAGAGTGACAAGGATCTTTCTGTCTCCCAGCAGGGGCACAAAATGAGTGAAGCCAGGATACTGGGTGCTTGTAGGAAGTTTGAAGATAAGACATTTGTAATTACCCAAGGGGGAAGGAGGCGTTAGTAACAGCTCTCACAGCTGTAAAGATAGCAGAAAGGTCAACATTGGTTTATTTGACACGTTGTAAAAAGGTCACGTTGGTTGAAATCTCCTACAAAGGAGACACCAGACTAAGAGGTTTATACAGAGTTACAAGCGGGACAAAATTTATTTAAGAGGAACTGTCCTCACTTGAGGCCGAGGCCAGATCTGCTGACCAGCATGATGGTCACCAGCTAAATGGGGACACCTCAGGTGAGATTGGCTGTGCCGTGCATCAGATATTTCTGGCCCGTTGGGGTCGATGTTGCTGTGTCTTTCAGGTGGGGAAAAGGGAGACAGGCCTGGTCTATGTGGCCAGGGCGAGACATGAATGGAGTGAGACTTCCGGCAGTGACCCATCCAATAATGTCGACATTACACAGCTGTTCCAGTTGGCCGTCCACAAGGGCGTGCACCTTCCAGTGGCAGACATCAGGCGAAATAGTCCATGAATGAAATAATGCTAATCGGCCTAAGTAGAACACACTTTGCACGACATCAGAAAAGGAATATATGGGATTGGATTAAGGAGCGTGACTAAAATTGTTGTACTTGCAGGTTTAGAAGGCCAAGAGAGATAAGAAAAAAGGAGGTAGCTGCTCCTTCCACTTCTGCTGCTTCTGGGCAAGGTTCGGGTGACGCAGCGCCACAGCAGACTGGCTGCTGTCCATAGCAGGCCAGTCAACGAGGTTGGGATTGCAGTAAAAGAGGTATGGGTGATTACAGACGGGGGTTGTGAGTGGGGTGTGCTCTGGCTGCGGGGTGTGGGGTCACTGGGTGATGAGCTGTCCATGCCGAGCCACTTTCTGGAATGTGCCATCCTCCGGTGCCATATCTGTCACAAAGAGCTCCACCAGCGCAGGGGGCGCCACCGTTACCCACTCCCAACGCACTTGACACAAACCCGCTCGTACCCCATTCCATGACAGGGGGCAGCGGAGCTTCAGCATTCGAGGACTAGCAGGTCCTAGCAGTCCGGGGACGGTGGATGGACAAGTTTTCGATGGTGCTGGATATTGGGGCGAGCTATGAGCTCCTTCCGCAACCCCCACTGAGCCATGTGGACTCTCAAGAGTGCCTGAGTCACTGCCATTGACTGAACGAACACTGGAATTCGAGTGGCATTCCCGGATGGGACTGAACTTGACTCTGCACATCCGTCGGAGGGAGCATATGTCGTGCTCTCTTCCTTCCCAGTGGCTAAACTGAACTGAAACATTTGAGGGCAGCTCTGAAACCTGGTTCCCATCCTCCCGCGGTGGGTATGCCCTGTTCTTGCTCTGGTCTGAGTGGTTTAGCAACCGCCACCCTTTCAATTCACCAATTGACATATCACATTGTACATGTGATCACAAACATGATTTGATTTATCAAAAATGCACTCATCCAAATTTAGTCATGAGTGCATCTTGCGTTAGAATTATATATTTGTTATGTCTACTGGCGTTGCCTCGCACGCGTGCCTTGTCCCTGGACAGCGGAAATGGTATGAATTGTTTACTTTCGCCGAGCCACAAATCGCATTGAATATTGATGAGCGTCATCATACTAGAGATCTAGACCCCATAGTTGTTGCACAATCGGGAGATCATATTTCAGCACCGACTACAAATTCTTTGGTTTTGGGGACATTACTAAATTTCAAAATTTCCAGGGAAGGGTCGCTCGGAAATGGTAGTTCTGTGTGTGTCTCTGCTAGAGGTGTTGTGGACCCAGGGCCCGACTGATTTGGGGCTCGGCTCCACAGCTCCGCGATTGTTTTTACTGTCTCTACCCCCTCCCCCAGTTGACAGAATCAGTGTGGGCACAGCCTGTAGGTGGATTGAGCCAATCATGAGACAATAGGAGGTGAAGACTGCAGCGGTCTTGGAGCTGTCTATGTCTTGTAGAGCACCTTTTCTTCCCATAAAAAAAAAAAAAAAGATAAAATAGAGGTTTAATTCGGTATCTGCGTTATTATAGTTTTGGGATTTTTTATTTTAAGCATAAATGGTTACTATTTCATTTGTGTTGCTTTAAAATTTGTCAATTAACAGTCAAAATTGGAGCGTGAGCTCGAGGCTTAATTTGTAATCTCGGAACACAGTTAGATATTTGAACTCAGTGAACTCAGCATCACTGGAGTCGGACATCACTCCGTACATCAACCTCCGGGTGCTTTCCCGGAGGTGGACTCATTCTCGCTGATAAGGACAGTTTAGAGTTCTGGCTGGAACCTGACACGCCATCCAATTGGGAACTACAGGACAAAAGTGGTACCATAGCTCACAGTTGCGCCCGGCCCCAGTATTTGTGCCCGCCATGGTTGAGCTTAGAGGTTGACCGCCCGGACGGGCAGGTCAAGAGAGGGAATGTGTAGATGGCATGAATTGGATCAAAGTCAGACACTTTCGAGTCTGAACAAAGACGATGACGATGCAAATGTTTAACTTATTGACTATTTTACCTGCTGGCGTGTGCTTTGTGTGGACGATGTTTGCGTTTGAACATAGGATGCGGGATGACAGAAGTGATGGAGCGAAAGGAGCATGTAATGGAATGGTATGGTATGGAGCAGAGCGAGATGATGGTAAGACGCTGACATAGACACAACAACTACTGCTAAATCTGAAATGTAAACAACCGACACAGGTGAACACTTGGGTGACAATTTTAATTGGACACACCCATGGAATGATGTGGGAATAAAAAAGAAAGCCTATTTTTGACACCCAAGTTGCAAAACAAAAGTTCACCTGCCTAAAAGTTAAATGGGACGGGTCCTGGGATTGGAAATATCCAGGAGTCATGGTGTAATGAAAATGTGTCTTTGCCAGTAGGAATCCCTCTCGCTCGTGATGATGTTTGGCTGTGGTGTGGAGAGAAAGTGCTGTACGATAGGCTTCCCACCAATGCCTCAGGTAAGTGCGCCCTGGTAACGCTGATCATGCCAGTTAGTGTGACAGCCTTAGATCTGGCCAAAATGGAGTGGGAAGGTGTTGGACAATGGGGAAGAATCCCCTTCCTTAACAGGAAGAGAAGGGACATGCAAGAATGGTTGAATGCAGGAGATCCCACGTATATAGATGCAATTGGAGTTCCAAGAGGGATCCCTGACGAGTATAAATTGGTGGATCAAATTGCAGCAGGATGGGAGAGTCTTTTCCTGTTCGTTACAGTAAACAAAAATGTGGACCGGATTAATTATGTCCACTATAATGTCCAACGATTGGCGAATTTTACCACCTCAGCACTCCAGGCAGTGCATGAGCAATTGGCTGCCACGTCTCTTATGGCATTCCAGAACAGAATAAGCCTAGATATGGTGTTAGCCGAAAGAGGAGGGGTGTGTGGTATTTTTGGGGATCAGTGTTGTACTCTGATTCCCAACAATACATCTCCTGACGGTCGCCTTACCAAGGCATTGGAGGGTCTGCGCACGCTAAGTAACAAAATGAAGGAGCACTCAGGTGTGGACACCAGTTGGTATTCTGACTGGTTCAACATCTTTGGTAAATATAAAAGCCTGATTGCATCAGTACTGATTTCTATCGCTGTGTTTGCCGCTATTATGGTGTTATGCGGATGTTGCTGTATTCCATGTATCAGATCATTAACTGTTAAGACAATAGAACGCACGTTGGGGCCACTCCCTCCGGGTGGTCAGTACATGATGATCCCTCAAAAGGACCCCCAGGAGGCGGAGGTAGCCGTGGCCCTCCGGGAGTCCAGGATGTGAGTATGGAAAGATGGCCTCGGGGACCTGAGGCCATAAGGAGGGAAGGAAATTTTCTACTGATTCTTATTCTTTTACTAATTGTTTGTGTTTTAGTTTTATGGCAAGTGATGTCGAGCTCGTGTGCAGCAATGAAATAAGGTGTTCAAGTGATGACCTCAGATGTCTGAGGTCATGAGAGGGATTAAAGGATAATGTAAATGGCAGTCAATTTAAAACTGAACAAAGGTTAGACTGCTCGGAGCCACTTTTGTGATCCTGGCATGGAAGTCCATTGTTTCAGAGGGGTCTCGTTCACACCTCCTGTGGTGCAGCTGTGATCTAATCTTCCTGCATTCCTCTGAGTGTCTGGTCATTAGCATGGTCTAAACTTCAGTTACACTTAAAGGATTTCATACTTTTGACTATTAAAGGAATATAAGAGTTTGAGCTTAACATAGTTCATTAGATGTTGGTGCATCCAATGTATGAAAATGTGATATTGTAAAATGCTGAGAGTGTGACTGGTGGCGCGAAACTGGTTGCGGGGGTTGTGCAAGAATGGAATGTTTTAGAAGCAGAAGGCGCTGAGCGAGACGAGATGACTCCGGGAAGGAGCGGCCATCGGGGGATCGCACGCAGGAGGAGCCACGGGATTCGGCGGGAGGAGAAAGACCAATGAGAGCGAGCTAAAGTTAACTGCAATACACATAGCCAATAGAATCATGCCAGGATGCCTTTGTCTGTGCCATTTTGCATGTTGTATAGTATGAATCAGTACTGGGCAACTCGGGGGTAGAACACATTCGCTGGTGGCAAGAGAGGTGTAGACTTGTATTGAGAGGGATCCGAGATCTAGGTGCCATGTAGGAAATCTGTATTGGGAATAAATCCACTTCGTGTGTGAAAATGCCGGCTTCCTGATACCTTTCTATTGCAGAACGAGCGCGCATATTGTTGGATGAGTGAGTGTTGGGGAAGGTCGCAAATTGGAGTCAGATTACTAATTTGAGTTTACATTGGGTTAAAGTTAAATTCTAACATTGATATAAAGATAAATTCCAACAAACCCTATCGCAGAATATGCTCCTGGGAAAACCCTGATTGTTGCGGACGCGCTGTCACGCAGCCGGCTACCTAACGCAAACACTGTAAACGAAACGCATAGCGATGTGGCCTGTTATGTGGCTAGTGTGGTGGAAGGGATCCCGGCATCTACAGGCAAGTTGGAGGAAATTAGGGTAGCGACAGCCGCTGACCCCGAACTTCAATGTGTTGCAGGACTAATAGAGAGAGGATGGCCTGAGCACATCAGTAAAGTGCCAGTAGTTGCTAGAGCATATGTCAGTGCACGATGGCCTAATTCTGAGAGGATGTAGGATTGTTGTGCCACGATCAATGAGAGGGGAAGTACTTCAGAAAGTTCATGAGGGACATCAAGGCCTCATCAAATGTAGACAGAGAGCGGGTTCATCCGTGTGGTGGCCCGGACTTTCATCAGAAATATGCAAGCTCGTGGCATCATGTCAAGTGTGCTACGAAAGGAGAAGAACTCAACAAAAGGAGCCACTCCTATCCACACCGCTTCCGGAGCGACCTTGGAAGAGAGTAGCCATGGACATCTGTGAATTTAAACAACATAACTACCTTGTAATCTCGGATTACTACTCAAGGTTTATTGAAATATTACACCTGCCATCTACAACGAGTGCACAATTAATAAAAAGTTTACAAGTGCTGAATTCAAGGAGTTCGCTAAACAGCTTGACTTCCAACACTACACGTCCAGCCCTCATCATCCAAAAGGAAATGGACATGCAGAAAGAGCAGTGCAGACAGCTAAGAGGATCCTGAAGCAGGAGGACCCTGTCATGGAGCTCATGTGTCATCGAGCTACTCCTTGTTCCACGACAGGCTACAGCCCAGCTGAGCTGTTGATGGGGAGAAAAATTAGAACAACACTTCCAACACTGGAGGAGAACCTCAAACCTAAGTGGCCCAGCAGGACAGATGTGGAGGAGACAGATAAGAAGGAAAAGGCTAAACAGACTCACTACTTCAACCGTCGCCATGGAGCCAGAACTTTGCCTTCTTTACATCCAGGTGACCAAGTGTTTTCCAAATTGGATCATGAGAAGTCATAGTGTTTGCCAGCTGTGGTTTCATGCGAGTGTACAACACCTAGGTCCTTCATCATCCGGACACCACAAGGAGCAGAACTGAGGCGGAACCGCCGTCACCTCAAACCTGGGCCAGTTCCCCAGTCAGTCCCAGCAGCGTCCGAAGACTACAAGCTGACGGACATCCACCCTGTCAACACCGGCATAGACGACAACGTTTCTGTATGCCGGAGCGAGTCGACATCCTCGACTTCCCCACCTACTCGGGTGTTGACCCGTTCTGGACGAGTGTGAAAACCAGTCGACAGGCTTGACCTGTGAGACTGAGACTCATGGTCTTTGGGGGGGGGGGAATAAAAATGGAAAAAATGAAAATGAAAAATTGCTCATGCTGTTGGGATTTGTTTGATTGTTGCATATTTCAGGTTAACTTGATTTCTGAGAGGCATCTTTATTTTTTTTTTTGCATGTTGCAGCCCAGTTGGAGAAATAAATGCTTGTTTTGATGTTATTGAAAATAACACAAAAGAGGGGAGATGTCATGTAATGGTACTAAATTTGCATTTGCGACGTTGTTGCACCTTTACGGTAACTGAGTGTCACAATTGTCTCGCAGGGGGTCTCGCGAGATTGTTCATGCAAGTGGGGAGTTGTGGTGAGTGGTAACGCCATTAAAACGCGTTATAAGACAAGAGCCTCGTTGCCATAATTTACAGTGCGGGCATCTCTTCTGTCAAAGTCAATGAGCTTTCATATTTGTTAGACAGTTGCGAAAACCAATCAGATCACGAGTTGGTTACAGTGAGCCTTCTCGCTGACCTTATGCTGAGGGTGATGAACGCGTTTTGTGATTGGATACTCACTCGTGAGGGGGCGGCGCTATGCCGAATGAACACACCCAAAAGTCGTAATTGGCGACCGTTCGAAAATCTAAAATATATTCTTGCTTTTTTTAAACCACAATAGCCGAAGGAGGGAAAAGTGTGGATTTAATTGCAGATCCACTTGCAAGGACATTTTCAAGTCGGACCTTTCAAGAGAAGCTATATCGTCCAACACTCACTCAGTGGTGCGTAAGTGTGTTTCTGGATATTATTTGTCCAGCCGATGTGTCATTGTCACGATCCATGTGTATTTGTTGCAGCTGAGTGGGCGTGCCCGACGGCGCGCTTCTTTGGGACTCGGCCGCGAGCGAGAAGCGTTCACGAGCCACACAGCTGCGACCAATGAAGTTAATGAGTCACGGACTATTTAAGCCATCGACGCGGACACACTCGCGTCGGATTATTGACCGAATTTGCTCGTGCCCATGTGCCTTCGCTACAGTCTTCGCCCAAGTTTCCCCGTGTATGGTCTTTGTAAGTTTTTGATGTGTTCTATGTTTCAGCTACGTTTCGGCTCGCTTTCTGTTCTCGCTTCGTGCATTGGATCTAACCTTACCCTTTTGTGGAAGGACTCCGTCGTTTTCGGTTTTCTTGGGTTGCAAGCTTTTTCTGTTCCTCGTTTTGATTTTCCTGGTGTGAGTTCTCTCCACCAGCGCTTTTCGTTCTCGTCTTCTGGCGACGATAATTATAGATACTAGTGATGGGTAGATGAGACATCCTGTATCGTTTCGACACAGTGACACAATGTATTGACACTGTGTTGACACTGTGTTGCTGAATACTGACACCTGGTGGACTTGCAGGAAACATTTGACAGGGTCATCTGACACTGATCTGTCAAACTAATTTTATCCAATTCCATTGATTAGCGACGTGATGTGTTTTTATCTATCCTATTTCGTATTACTTTCCATCGCACTAATTATTCTCTTATCTAATTTATATATTTAACTGAATTATTGTTGTATTGCACTGGAGAGGGGAGCTCTCTAATCTCGTTGCACACTTGAGTACAATGACAAAGGGATTTCTGATTCTGATTAGGCATTTTCTTTCACATTATTTTTACATACACGCAATTTCATCAAAAAATCTTTGATATTCGAGACGCAGTTGATAAATTAAGAGAACATCTGTCTGAATGCCCAAGTAAAAGTGTTGTGAATGACAATGGACCCATTGTAATTAAAGATTTTTATTCAAAAGAAATTAGTTTCTCCAGCGTTTTGTTATTCAGTCTATTTCTTTTTTTGAGGCAATTTCCCCCGCCTTTGAGAAAATCCTCTCACAAGGCACTGAAGAGGCCGGTGTGCACAACGCCTGTGTGGCTAATATAAATAGGTGAGGGAACGTTGCCTCCATGGACTTCCAGTATAAGAGCGAGTCTTCCGTACGTGCAACGTGTCCTGCTGACATATAGCGCTGCACCTCTGAGTGCGCATCAACAGTGACGTCTTCCATCTTGCGGATATTTAATGCAAAGTAACGTGCCAATAACTCGATGCTTGTTTTGAGCGTCCATCCTGTTGACAGATGCGCTTCCTTATGAACACAGTTTGGCGCGCGACCGCTGTGTCGACACGATTCTGGTAATGGTCACGTGACTTTCTTAAAGCGGTACGCGCACCGACACGGGGTTTGCCCTGGAAGCTCGGCGCGCGCATCGACGCCTCTGTGTCGCTGGACCCATCACTACTTATCAATATCACCCTCCTTGTTGAGGAGAACCTCCGGGATGGGCGTGATGAGACCCTATTTGAAGCGTTCTACGGCCTTCTGGTCACACAGGTCACATGTCACCTCAAACCTGTGGAGAGAACTGGAGGAGCGGCACTTGCAAGCGAGAAGGGGTCAATTACCTCCCTTCTGAAAATGTCAGTTTTGCATAAATTATGTGTAGTAATGTCAATCAATCATTCACTTGATGCTTGAATTTGATTAGTCCAATCTTTCTCCAGTAACAATTTGAAAATCAGCACTTTGGGAGTGCAATAGGGATCCAGGTTGATCAGACCTGTCCGCCCATTGCATCCTGCGTGCCGTTAGGGCTTGCCGGTGCCCTCAATCAGGTTTCTTTCCTGTGGCCCGTCCCTTAAACATTCACTCATACCATAGATGGGCGTGAACGACAATAGGCGGATGTGAGAGAGGAGATGGGCGTGAATGACAATGCAAAGGCACGCCCCCAGTGCAAAGCAGGATCCAGTGCCCCTGTATGGGCAAACGTGGCTGCTTGCTCTGTCGTTAGAGCTTTCGCAAAGGCCGGCTTCTTGAGGAGCCGCACACAGCAGCGACACGGGAATCTGACAATGACAAGAGGGAACCTGGCGTGTTTGTGGGAGAATTTGCCCAGCTGTTTATTTCTGATACAGAAGATGATTTTGATGGATTTTTGGATGATGACTAATTAATAGTAATGTGAGTACATTGTTAAATAGTTCAATAAAATACAACCAAACTCAGTTTTGCTCCTGTTGCCTTTTTAAAAACAGCTAGCCACGCTAGCCATGCTATCTTCTGTTTTAGTGTGCATGCATGTTAGCTAAGGTATTGTATGGTAGGCTGGGAGGCAGAATTTTGCTGGGCCTACACTATTGCGCTATTCAGTTGATTTGGGGTGATAGTTTTAGTTTTGATGTAACACCGTGACGTCACATTGTTTGTTGATTCGTGATTTGCTCACACCGGCATTGTGTCCGCATCCCATCTGAGGGGCTACGCGGCAGCGAGACGGCGCGGCAGACTGATAATGACTCTCGTGTTTGGTGGAGAATAGTGGATACAGAAGACAAGGACTTGGTGCATTTTTGGATAAGGACAACTTCAGCACGTTGTTAAAAGCTAAAATAAAATACCACAGAACTCCCGCTGCCATTTTAAAAACACGGGAGCGCAACTGAGCAGCAAGCGCGACTGCTTGGTTGCTTGGTTCTGTTTGCGGCCAATGATACCGAGCGTTCTATCTATGTATCAAATACAGAAATAGCACCCTCACCTGGGACTGCGCCCTTTGGTATGGCGCGTCTTTTGGCCGTAAAAATACGGTACTCCAATGCGTGTTCGTTTTTTGTACTCAAAAAGAAAAGGGTCAAATAAAGACTCAACAACAGCTGATTATAGTTGCGATATTTCAGTTTCTTCGATTTCTGGAGTTCAGGAAATAGTACAAAGACAGATATCTGAGCGGCTTTTTCTTAATCTGACGAGAAACTGTACTCGGACGAGCACAATCGGAAAATGTCGCGCTGATCTCAGCCCAGCCTCACATTTTATAGGAGGTTTTCAATGTCAAGGGTCATGTAGGTTGAATCGGTCGTCCTTGCTCCCTCCCCCGTCCACGTTAAACGTCCAAGGCTCACCTTCTCAGGCAGGCGGCAGTCTCTCCGTCTCTCCTGCTCACATTCCCCTGTAATCTCGTCGGTGTACAGATTGTGTGGTGTATGTTTTCCCCAGGTCAAATTGTTATGTTTTTGGTGTTCTTGATAGCGTCCCGGTGACGTCCTCCCCGGCCCAACTTGATGTTTGTATCTTCTATGGCCTATGTGGAGAATGTGTTTTGTCGTATTTGTCCATGAAGTGCTATCTGGTTTGTCATCAGTTTGATCTGAGCAGACTGAATCTGTTTGTTCTGAATGAGAGTGTGGGTCATGAAAATACTGTGTGCAATTTTGAGGTCTTGCATTTAAACTAAGTCATATAAATTTATGCCCTGCAATTGGCTGGCAACCAGTTCAGGGTGTCCCCCGCCTACTGCCCGAAGACAGCTGGGATAGGCTCCAGCACCCCCCGTGACCCTAGTGAGGAGAAGCGGTATAGATAATGGATGGATGGATGGATATAAATTTAGCATATGGATGCATCAGTAAACACCATGAGTCAGGACCGCTTCCCAGCCGAGGCTGGAAAGCGGTGGTAGGTGGACCCTTAAGCGCAGACTCAGGAGGTAGGGATTAACAGGATGTTTATTGGAGGCCGTCAAGCAATACACAACAATCACTATGAGGTAGATATCTATAAATTTAGTAACCGCAAGGGTTCTATGAGTACAACCGCCGGATAGGCGAAACACAAAACGCTGGGAGACCGAGTCACTCCAGGAAAAGGATAACGAATCAACAGAAAACGCTTGCAACGCAAGAGACCGAGAAACAATGCTTACCACGAAAGGTTGAAGACAAAATCCAATTGAGGCGACAAACTTAAAGCGAGCCGATAAGTAGCTGGTGATAAACAAAACATCAAAACGCAAACAACAGAACAAGAGCAAATCGCGAGCAGAACAAACTGTGAACAAGAGCATGAGCAAGAGCATGAGCAACGCAGGATAATAATCCGACGCGGGTATGTCCGCGCCGGCTGCTTAAGTAGTCCATTGAGTGGTGTCCTAATGACACTCAGCTGTGGCGATCGGGAGCGCGTCTCGCTCGTGGCCGCTTCCCGGAGCGGAGCCGCCGGGCCACGCCCACTCGCTGGAGACGCAGCCGACGGATCGTGACACCATGACTACAATCCCAGTCAATCTTATCGATGCACTGTACTTCTACTTTCATTTGATAAATGCTTTTTGTTTCATCAATGTTGAACATATTCAGTAAATATGAACCTGCTAAATTAAATAATTGACCTTCTGTCCCGTGTTTAAAATAATGCCAGCAATCGTAATACAATCCTTCGCTATTAATTACATAACGCCTACAATAAAGCATAACTTTAACTCTATTGATGAAAGTAAAGTTTAATTTAGGCTATTAAGTAACTCAGTGGTGGGCCTTCAAGGCCTTCTCGGCTGGCCAAACATAATCAATAAAAAAATAAAAATGATCATAATCGTTGCATTGATGTCATATTATAGCTGAGCGTTGTATTTTTAGGTGAGAGTTTTGAATCCAATCGGAATTCCGCTCGCTCGTGTTGCTGGGCAGGTTTCACAATACGGGGAGCGGGCATTATGCATTCTGAGGCCTTAAGACGCAATTCTGTGGGCATCTCTTCTGTAAAAGTCAATGAGCTTTCATATTTGTTAGACGGTTGTGATAGCCAATCAGATCACAAGTTGGTTACAGTGAGCCTTCTCGCTGGCCTTATGCTGAGGGTGATGAACGCGTTTTGTGATTGGATACTCACTCGTGAGGGGGCAGCGCGATGCCGAATCAACACACCCGAAAGTCATAATTGGCGGCCGTTCGAAAATCTAAAATATATTCTTGCTTTTTTTAAACCACAATGGCCAAAGGAGGCAAAAGCATGGATTTAATTGCAGATACACTTGCAAGGACATTTTCAAGTTGGACCTTTCAAGAGAAGCTATATCGTCCAACACTCAGTCAGTGGTGCGTAAGTGCGTTTCTGGATATTATTTGTAGATAAATATATATAGGTAAATGCTTGTATGGACACGTTGGGACTGAAATGGGACAGACTGGCAGGTGTCACCACGGACGGTTGTCCAAATCTTACCGGGAAAAATGTCGGACTTTTAAAACGCATGCAGGATAAAGTGACTGAAATGGACCCTGATCAGAAATTAGTATTTTTACATTGTATTTTACACCAACATGTGTTGTGCAAATCAGTGCTAAAAATTAACCATGTTATCGATGTTGTTACAAAAATAGTTAACTTCATCAGGGCGCGGGCACTGAATCACAGACAGTTTGTCACACTTCTGGAGGAGCATGAGAGTGAGCACAGTGACATTGGCTACCACACTTCTGTGAGATGGCTCAGCCTGGGCAAAGTGTTAAAAAGAGTCTGGGATCTGAAAGCAGAAATCCAGGAGTTTTGTGAGACAAAAGGCAAGGCCATCCCAGAGTTTGCAGATGAGGTCTGGATGGCAGATTTCGCATTTGCTGTTGATGTGACTGCACTGATGAATGAACTGAACACCAAGCTGCAAGGCAAGGGCCTTTTTGTACATGAAATGCACACCTTGGTGAAGGCTTTCATGAGAAAGATACAGTTTCTTTCAAGACAACTGGAGAGCAACACTCTCACTCACATGCAAACCCTGAAAGAAGTCACACCATCAGCTGATAACCTCTGCAGGTAACTCATCCATGTTAGGAGCATTGCATGGTGAGTTTGCAAGGCGATTTGAGGATCTAAGAACAATGGAGGATGAAATCCACATGATTTCCCCTCCCTTTACCTTCAGTGTGGATGATGCACCCAGTGATGTTCAGATGGAACTCATTGACCTGCAGTCTGATGGAGTACTGGCAGAGCACTTTAAGTCAGGATCTCTGCTGGATTTCTACTCTTCTCTCAAGGAGGAGAACTTTCCAAACATTAGGAGACATGCTCAGAAGATGTTTGTTCTCTGTGGCTCTACCGACATTTGTGAACAAACATTTTCAATTATGAAGTTTACAAAATCCAGGGACAGATCCTCTCTCACTGATGATCATCTGTCAGCTGTGCTTCGCATCTCCACTTCAGACATTCAGCCTGACTTTGATGCACTTGTTAAAGCCCAGCAGAGATTAGATTTCTCTCACTGAACAAGAAAAATGAACATTGAAACACCAAATGAGGCAGTTAGACCACAAATGTAGGCATGTTACTGTAAGGCACCAGATAACAATGAACTGGGACACTTTTTCTCAAAATCACAGTTCAGTGACAGTCAATATGTTGTATCTTGCTAAATGTTTGGTGCAAAAAGACAATATTGTGATGTCTTTAAAATGCTCAGAACCTTTACACAACTATCCAACAGTATATGGAACTCAAAATGTGTTTTGAAGTGAATGTGACAGAATATGTTTACTAATATGAGTCACAAATAGTAAAAAATGTTAATATTTTGTCTACCATTGTGTTGAGAAATTTGAATGAATACATTTTTGTAAGGCAACCTCATTTTTTCAGTTTATTTGGTATTTAGTTTCATTGCTTAACTTTAATATATACTCTTGCCAGCTTGTCAAAACAGTGCTATTTACTGCTTTTTAAAAAAGAAATACAATTAATATTATGCAGAATTGAGTTCAGCCTTTTGGCCCGGCCCTCCACAATATTTTATGTTTCTTATGTGGCCCCATGGAAAAAATAATTGCCCACCCCTGATCTAGGTAGACAAAAACAAACCGGTTCAACATGTCTCTCAGGATGTCATTCATGAGGGCTTGGAACACCGCAGGGGCGTTTGTGAGGCCAAAAGGCCAAAATGACCCAAGGGAGTGTTGAATGCCGTTTTCCACTCATCACCCTCTTTAATAAGGACCAAATGATAGGCGTTTCTGAGATCCAGTTTGGAGAAGACCTGGGCCTCGCAGAGAGGTTCAAATGACGGATCGATGAGTGGAAACGAGGACTTATTTTTAACTGTGATATCATTTACGCCCTTGAAGTCTATACAGGGGCGGAGTGAGGAATCTTTCTTCTTAACGAAGAAGAATCCTGCCCCGAGGGGTGAGGAAGAGGGCCGAATGAGACCGGAGGCGAGGGAATCTCGAATGTACGTCTCCATGGCATCCCTCTCTGGACGGGAGATGTTGTACAGTCGGCTGGTGGGGAGGGAAGCTCCAGGGAGAAGGTCAATGGCGCAGTCGTAAGGGCGGTGAGGAGGCAAGGTGAGAGCGAGGTCCTTACTGAACACCCGGGAGAGGTCATGATAGTTGGAGGGCACCGAGGAAAGATCCGGAGGAGTCGTAGCCGGAGGGGAAGATCAGGGAGCCGGGTCAGCGGACAACAGGCACTGCGAGTGGCAAAAAACACTCCAGCTGGTAATGGAGCAGTTTCTCCAGTCGATGGAGGGGTTGTGTTTTTGGAGCCAGGGGAACCCCAGCACTAGGGGAACATGGGGTGAATTGATGAGGTACAGCTGAATGGTTTCTCTGTGGTTACCTGAGATGATGAGTGTAAATGGTATAGTTTGCTGGGAGACCAAGGAAATGAGATGTCCATCCAGGGCCACCACTCTTCGAGGGGAAGTAAGGGGTTCCCAAGAAACCCCCAACTGTTTAGCCAGGGCTTGATCTATGAAGTTGCCATCTGCTCCGGAGTCGATTAAAACAGGGATTGAGAAGGATTTGCTTTGCCATAAGATACTGGAGGGAACAGACATGCGAGGGGAAGAGATGCAATTTGGCTCACCAATGTGCTCTCCTTCATTGGCAAGCCCCGTCTTTTGGCCTAGATGGACAGGCAGCAAGATAATGTCCGGGGTTTCCACAATAAATACACAAGCGATTAGTCAAACGTCTATGGCGTTCCTGAGCGTCCAGACCAGTCCTTCCCAGTTGCATAGGCTCCTCCTGGCGAGCAGAGGGCAGAAATTGGCCGGGTGATGACGGCTCAGAATGATAGACAGGCGGAACGGCTTTTCCGTCCCCCCTCCGCGATTTTTCTGCGCTTCTCACTCTCAGCCGATTGTCAATTTTTATGGATAGTGAGACCAACTCCTCGAGGGAGGTGGGCTCGTCACGGACCGCCAGCTCATCCTTTAATCGTTCGGTCAAACCATTCACAAAAATACCTCTCAGAGCGGGCTCGTTCCATCCACACTCGTTCGCCAGGATTCGAAACTCGATGGAGTAATCCGCTACGGATTGTGTTCCCTGCCGAAGGGCTAGCAATCTGCGGGTCGCTTCGCGTCCTTTGACTGGGTGATCGAAAACCCTCCTTAGTTCCTGGCAAAAATCTGCATAAGAGGACATCACTGGCGAAGACGCCTCCCACAGCGCCGTAGCCCATTTTGCGGCTCTTCCGCGTAACAGGTTAACCATAAAGGCTATTTTGGATCGATCAGAGGGGTAGCTTAGCGGTTGTAAGTCAAAAACTAACGAAGAATTCAGGAGAAACTGACTACATGATCCTAGATCCCCGGTAAACGGCTCGGGAGTAGGAACAAAAGGTTCCTTGCTGCCAAGAGCGGGCATTGCGGAAGCAGAAGGGACCGGGGGAGTGTTTACGGGAGGATGGGTGGAGGGAGAGAGAGATAGGACCTGGGTGGAGAGGTGCGTGATCTTATGGTGTAGATTTTGGACCGATTCCATAAGCTCGTGAAACATTTTTTCGTGGCGGCCGAGCTGCCTACCTTGGATAGATGGGGCTTCTTTGAGGGGATCCGGGGTCGCTGGGTCCATTGTATTGGCCGGATTATTCTGTCACGGGTTGAGGAACCGTAATGGAGAGAGAAAAGGAACCCAAGAGCAACCTGGATATGAGATGGGATTTTATTTGTGCGGAAGCGGGTCCGGAGTTCTGCAGGGCAGGCGAGGGGGCGGTAGACGCGGCGGGAAGCAAGCGCAGGCAGCGGGTCCGGAGGGCGCAGGTCGGGCGATGAGGTGAGAGACGCGGTCTGGTCTTCTCGGGAAGGCGGTGGTGTCACGGGCTTGGGCGGGCAGGAAGAAGGCTTGAGGAAGCACATAAGAGAACGGAGTTATTACGAGCACCAAGGACAGCGCCAACAATGCCAATCTGTGTCATGCAACTGCGGCCAAAGTACCACGGGTATAACGGGATAATCCGGCGCCTGACTCCTGGCTGCGCTGATCTTTTATGCTGTTGCTGATGAGCTGCAGGTGCACAGGGGCCGGCGCCAGAAATTGCAGGGGCGTGCCTGGGCGTAGAACCAGGAAGTTGCCCAAGCCCTGCAAGACAAGTCATAGACTCCACCAAACATTAAAAGCACAGGACATCACAAAAATCGTGTCATATGACGAAAGCGATGTGCAACAACAAACTATAGGAGACCCAGAGCATGCTGTTAATGCAGTAAAAGAAGATAAATGGATTGCACCACTGCTTGTCAATGGCACACTTGTTACTTTTAAAATTGACACAGGAGCAAAAGCAAACATAATTAACGAAAAAGACTTGAAATCACTTGAAGAGAAACCGGAAAGAGTCACAGACAAGGCCGTGAAATTGAAAACTTACAACAATCAGCCAATAAAAACAAAGGGATGTTGTAGGCTAAAAGTGACAGCAAAGGGAAGACAACACAAATTAACGTTCACAATTGTGCCAAGTGGACTGGAGTCAATCCTGAGAGACAAGACATCTGAAGATCTTGGATTGATAAAAAGAATCAACCAAATCAACAGCAAGGATGTCAATAAGAACAACAAAGTGTTGCAGAGTGAAGGTAGTAAGAGTATAGGGAACAAATACTTTTCTGTCTTCAAAGGTTAAGGGACGCTACCTTACACTTATAAAATACAGCTCAAGGAAGATGCTAAACCTGTAGTACATGCCCGAGAAGAGTTCCAGCCCCTCTCAAAGAGAGATTAAAAAAGGAACTGAGCAGAATGACATGGATCGGAGTCATAGAGAAAGTGGAAGAAAATTCCATCACGTGTGTTAAAAAGGGGAACTCCCAAGAGTTACGTGTTTGCCTCGACCCCAAAGATCTGAATGAAAACATTAAAAGAGAACATTATCAGATTCCCAAGCGTGAAGAAATCCTGAGTGACATGGCAGGTGCGAAGTACTTTAGCAAATGAGATGCATCGCATGGATTTTGGCAGCTGAAGCTGGACACCGAAAGCAGCAGGTACACCACCTTCAACACACCATTTGGGCGTTTCTGTTTTCTGAGACTGCCATTTGGCATAAGGTCTGCGCCTGAGTTCTTTCACAGAGCTATGGAGTCAATCATAGAAGGTCTGGAAGGAACCCGTGTGTACATTGATGATTTGGTTGTTTGGGGAAACACGGAACAAGAACACAATGAGAGACTTGAGGAACTGCTACAAAGAGTTAAAATGAATGGACTAAAACTGAAACGAGAGAAATCTCTAATCTCGTTGCACACTTGAGTACAATGTCAATAAAGGGAATTATGATTTCTGAAATGTCTGTTTGGAGTTACAGAATTGACATTCTTGGGAGACAAGCTCACAGCAGATGGAGTGGTGCCAGGCAGAACCAAAGTGCAAGCAATGCCGGACATGCCAGCTCCAACTGAGAAAAAAGGACTTCTGCGAGCAATGGGGATGATAACCTTCCTGGGCAAGTTCATTCCAAACCTCTCGTCGAGGACAAAGTCCCTTAGAGAGCTGCTGCATCACAACGTAGTCTTTGAGTGGACAACAAAACATGACGAAGAATGGCAAGATCTAAAGAGAACTGTGACAGCTGAGCCAGTCCTTGCCTACTTTGATCCATCAAAACTAACCAAAATTTCCACTGAAGCGTCGAAAGATGGGCTAGGTGCCGTACTGCTGCAAAAGGCGAGAGACACATGGCAACCTGTAGCCTATGCATCCAGGTCAATGTCAGAGACTGAAAAACACTATGCTCAGATCGAAAAGGAGTCACTGGGTCTAGTGTTTGGATGTGGCAAATTTCACACGTATGTTTATGGACTGCCCACGTTCATAGCAGAGACTGATCATAAGCCACTGATTTCAATTAGAAAGAAAAATCTCAATGACATGACGCCCAGAATTCAACGCATGATGACATTGCAGCGCTATGATTTTGAGCTAATATACACGCCTGAAAAATACATTGTGCTTGCTGATGCGTTATCCCGAGTGCCGCACCCTATCAGTGACATCAAGGACTACGTTACGGCGGAGGAGGCTGAGGCTCACATCATCACTTCAAGCCCTTTATACCCACAGGCAAATGGGCAGGCTGAGAAGGGAGTGCAAATCATCAAGAGACTGCTAAGGAAGGCCAAGGATGATGCATCTGATCCTTACCTTGCCCTATTGAGTTACAGAGGTGCACCTGTGGAGTGGGGAGCTTCTTCGCCTGCTGACCTACTCATGTGCCGTAAGCTTTGCACCACGCTTCCACAAATACCACAAGGACATGACAACAACATTTGGACTGAAAAGAAGAGAATGCTCAAACTCAAACAGAAAATTGCATATGACAGAGCTCCAAAACATCTGGAACCTCTTTCTAAGAAAGACACTGCAAGGATCGAGGGACCTAATTGTTGGGACAGAAAAGTGACTGTCCTTATCGAAGCCGGACCGAGATCTTACATTGTGGAAACAAAGCATGGACAAAGAGTGAGGAGGAACAGGAGGAGTCTTCTGATGGTTCCCGAGGACTGGAAGAAATCTTCTGATACGGCTGAGGCTGCAAAGCAGGCGGATACATCGAAGGAGCACAGACCTCAACCACCAGCAATTTCTGGGATTACTGAACCTCTTCGAAGATCAACAAGAGTTAGACGACAACCGGACAGGCTGATTGAAAATGTTTAATGTTGTGTTATTGTTGCTAAAATTGTTGTAGAGATGCTTGTTGTCATAAAAAAATGGATAGATATTGATAAGAAGTGAAAATAATTGATAACAAAACAAAAATATAATAAGAATAAAATAATAATAATAATTATTTAAAAAAGGCATAGGCATTGTTTAACGTTTGAAAGGGAGATGTAATGACAGCAGTTATATCATTGGTCACTAGTTGGCAGTATTGCCTGACGTGTGTTTGGTTACCAGACGAACAAGTGTGTACGCACATAGACGAGAATGCAAGTCAATAAATAAAGAGACACAAGCCTGCAGCATCACTGTACCAGCGTGACTTCTTAAGATAGAAGACGGAACATTACAGTAACCATTAAAAAAAAACGTATAGTAACCATAAAATTATTTTTAAAAAACGTATCGTAAACATACTAAAGCTGTTGCTTTATGTTATTTACAAAGAATTTTTGTTTAAAATCCCCCTGGCTCTTCTTTTTGTCTTTTCTCTATTATGTACGTATTAGTAGCTGACCTTCCCACAACTCCCTGGCAGAAGGTACGCACTGATTTTTTTTCATATAAGAGAACATTATCAGTTTCCCAAGCGTGAAGAAGTCCTGAGTGACATGGCAGGTGCTAAGTACTTCAAATTAGATACATCGCATGGATTTTGGTATTAATAACTGTGTTTGGTTTGCTTTTGTGAATAGTCAAGTCAAGTCAAGTCAATTTTATTTGTATAGCCCTTAATCACAGACAGTCTCAAAGGGCTTTACATAGCCACAATCGACATCCCCGATCTTAACCCCCAGGAGGGCAAGGAAAAACTCACAAAACCTCATTAGGGGAAAAGTGAGAAACCTTGAGAAGGGACCACAGATGGGGGAATCCCCCTTCCAGGATGACCAGGCTGCAATGGATGCCAACTGGGCAACATTTGACACATACAATGATGCTATGCGATAATAGATGAGATAATATAAGAGTCAATTGAATGAAGTGCTGCAGGAAGATGACTTCAGTGGAGTGGGTCCTCATCCAGGGCCGTAATATCCATGGCAGCATATCCGAAGATGAGCCTTCGATCTTGTACCGGTCAGTTGGTGTAAATAAAGTGAATAAAGATTTTACAAAAAACGTTTGAGTAAATATTTATCATCTCATCAATATTTGCACAACAGAGTACTGAGTTTCGAGATCCTCACAATAATAATTCTCAAAATTATATTTCTTAGCAATTTAGCTTAGTTAAGGGATATTTTATTGACAATCTAACATCACTATACAAAGACAGAAAAAAATGGTGGGGGGGGCGCGAATCTTTTTTCTTCTTGGTAGGGGCGGGCGTGAAATAATTGAGAGGCATTGCTAGTATATGCAGACATTATATTCATACAATCTCGCAGCCCGAGTGAAACACAGCATTGTTGCAAGTTCGGGAGGAGAAACTTTAACGTCCCACTGCTCTTGCAGCAGCGGCTTCTCGGGGCAAAGGCGGAAGTGACGTCACAGTTTACTCGCCAATGTGGCGTTATTTTAGTTATTTTGTTAATTTTTTTTATCAACCGAATTAAAATATTATATAAAATATATATTAAAATAGAACAGACATGGGTAAAAACAAACACAGAGGCAAAGAAATATATTTGAAAAATACGTGCTTAAAGCATGACGTCATAAGCAAGCGCGTAGCTTCCGAAGGACCTCGACCACATCCACACCGGAACAAAAACAGTCCACCGCTAAATTCTTCTGATTTAGTGTGGAACTAACTGTAAATTTCTCACAGAATGTCCAGTGCTACTCTAAAGGACTACGACATAATTCATTAAGTCTTTGTGTCCCGATAACCTCATCTTCGCGCGTTGATGCTTTTCGGCGTAGTTAGCTTAACTTGTTAGCTTGCTAGCCGCTAACGAAAAGAGGCACATGACTCATCGCCAAGCAGAGATCAAGTGCGGATTTTTTGGAATTATCATTTGAAAATGTGTGAAAGAACGACACCCAAGTACAAAGAGGAACTATGTGGAATAAAAGAAGAGAACGAGCAACATCTTCAACTGCTGGACGAAGTTTGCAACCAGCCTCGTGTTGTGCCAATCAAAGCAGGTTTGTACACGTCTTACTCTCATTTGCTTTGTAAAGAACGACTTTCTATCGTTAAAAATATACATCACAACATTAAGTTTTTGGGGGAAATCGTTCAAGGTTATTGCCGTTTTATTTTTAAATATTGCCTTTTACTATCCGGTTCGCTGAACATTTGTTTATGGCAAATGAAATCAGTGCAGAAAATAAATGCCAATAACCATTAGCTGGGGGTAAACTCCGTGTTTTTTTTCTCAGTTTAAAATTTGAACTGATTATTTAACATTTTACTTATTCCGGTTTTTAAATGTTGTGAAAGAAATTAAGTTTGTCATGTCATCATGTTTCAAAACTATGCTGACAAATGTAGTGTATGTTTATATCCACTGTTGAAGTTGAGCCACCGAGAAAATGAGAAACATTTAGTAAATGAATCTTAAAAGCCAAACTTACTCCAATGCGTGTTCGTTTTTTGTACTCAAGAAGAAAAGGGCCAAATAAAGACTCAACAACAGCTGATTAGGGTTGCGATATTTTAGTTTCTTCGATTTCTGGAGTTCAGGAAATAGTATCTGGGCGGCTTTTTCTTATTCTGACGAGAAACTGTACTCAGACGAGTACTATCGAAAAATGGCGCGCTGATCTCAGCCCAGCCTCACATTTTATAGGTTTCCTATGTCAAGGGTCATGTAGGTTGAATCGGTCGTCCTTGCTCCTTCCCCTGTCCACGTCCAAGGCTGACCTTCTCGGGCAGGCGGCAGTCTCTCCGTCTCTCCTGCTCACATTCCCCTGCAATCTCGTCAGTGTACAGATTGTGTGGTGTATGTTTTCCCAGATCAGATTATATTTTTGGGTCTTCTTGATAGCATCGCTGTGACGTCCTCCCCGGCCCAACTTGATATGTTTGTATCTTCTATGGCCTATGTGGAGAATGTGCTTTGAAGTATTTGTCCATGAAGTGCTATCTGGGGTGTCATCAGTTTGACCTGAGCAGACTGAATTTGTTTGTTCTGAATGAGAGTGTGGGTCATGAAAATACTATGTGTGCAATTTTTAGGTCTTCCATTTAAACTAAGTCATATAAATTTAGCATATGAATGCATCAGTAAACACCATGACTACAATCCCAGTCAATCTTATCGATGCACTGTACTTCTACATTCATTTGATAAATGATTTTTGTTTATCAATGTCGAACATATTCAGTAAATATGAACCTGCTCAATTAAATAATTGACCTTCTGTCCCGTAAGTGTTTAAAATAATGCCAGCAATCATAATACAATCCTTCAATATTCATGTCAGGTGTGGCCATTCCCTATAAGAAGGGAAGGCCGGAGAGAGGGGACACCTTTCCCTTTTTGCTTTTTGGGGAGACTTCTTTTGACATCAGCACGTGACAAAAATAACCAAAATGGCTGTGTCAGAGAATTTTTTTCCATCACCAATTCTGCCATGCTCGGCGACCTGTCCGGAGGGAAGCTGAGCCAGACCCACACATCAACAACAAAATATACCCCATTTTTGGCGTCACAAACAGGATTCTTGCTCCATTGAGGGTCTCAAGGGTGCTGGGGCGCAGGCGTTCAACAGCCGGCCGGCTGAACTTCAGGTGAGATGCTTTTACTCACAATGGGTGTTGTGCGCCTGTGTCCAAGCGGTCGGGGCTTTTGGGGTCGTTAAAGAAAGCTTGTGCGTGTGGGTCTGCTGGCTGATTGGTCATGGAAAATGTCCCTGTGTTAGTTTCAATTATTGTTTAAACAAGAGGCCTCTATAAATGATTAAGACATTAAAAGATGTAAAGTAACCGCACTGTGAAAGAACATACGAAAATGTATTAAAAAAAAAATAAATAAATGAAAAAAAATAATGATAGGAACTATGTAAATGGGGACTAGCGCGGGAGAAATGTGCAGAAGATAAAGAAAAGAAAGGTCTAGTGGTTAAAGAGATGAGAACTAGGAAGTGTAAAACTATAGCTATAGACAACATAGTCGTGAATAAGTTCAGTTTGAGCACAGACCCTGGCCAGGGTGTAAATTTTAGCAGGAAAATTATCAACTGGAAATAGAAATAATGAAGAGAAGCGCGCTTCCACGTATCGTATTGGGCACTTTGTGGCATGGAACACAGTAAGGATCGAGGCGTACCGTTGTGTGGAGGGCCTGGGGCGAGCCGACAGTTTCGCTCGTACGTAGCAAGAGATGCGCTGTTCAGATACGTACCCTATGATTACTTGTGTTCTGGTCGGATAATTCTGTCAGGGTCTTGCCAGCGAAACGCTGGGAAGAAGGTGGCAGGACTCTCCAAACGCGGACACAGGAAAATCAGTTTAACAAAGAGTGTTTTTTGATTCACAATAGTGGAAGTCCAATCATCAATTAAGGCAAATATATCTATCTTAGCATTACATCCGTCGATAAATCAGGAGAAAACACAAAGCGCTGGCGGAGAAAAGCTAACACCAGGAAGGAGATAAACGACGGAACGAAAAGCGCTTGCACCGGCAAGGAAAAGGAAAAACGATCAACATAAATAGCTTGCCAAAAGGGCAAGAGGGAAAACCAATTGGAGAAAACGAGGAACAAAAAGAGACCGAGCAATAGCTGGCAAAACGTGGAACACAAAGAGATCCAAGAGCAAAAATGCATGAACAAGAGAACAATCGATACCAGGGTCATGAACGTGAGCAGTGCAGGAAAATTATCCGACGCCGGGCAGTCAGTGTAGGTGGCTTAAATAGTGTGTGTAATTAGTCAGTGGATGGATGTCAGGTGCGGCGCCGGTGGGCTGGTCTCCCACTCGTGATGACGCGGGCGGAGTCGGTCGTCGGAGGAGACGCCTCTGCTCAGCTGAGAAACATAAACAAAAGTGCACATGGCAGGGAGGTGACGAAAACAACAACAAAACAGGCGTGACCGGCACGGGTCACGACAACTGGGGGAAGCAGTTAATCCAGCAGCCGACGCATGCAGCTCCCATTGCGTCTGCTCTTTCCATTTCCGCTGCTCCTGGGCCAGGTTCTGGTGACGCAGTGCCACAGCAGACTTGTTGTCCGCACCTGCCGGTCAACAAGGTCACGTAACAGAAGTAGGGGTGGTTATAGACATGGGTTGTGAGTGGGACGTGCTTTTGATGTGGGGTGTGGGGTTACTGGGTGATGAGCGGTCCAAGCCGAGCCACTTCCTGAAATGTGTCAGCCTGTGGTCCAGCGCCATGCCAGTCACAAAGAGCTCCACTAGCACGGGGGCGCCACCGCTACCCCCTCCTCCGACAACGCTTCTATGGCTTCCAAATGCACACTTGACGCCTCAACCCGATTGGGACCCCATTCCACGATAGGGGTGCCCGCGGAGCCTCAGCATTCAAGGACCGGCAGGTCTTGGCTTTCCGGTGACGATTGATGGACAACAGTTTTTGATGGTGGAACAAGATATTCCACGCTTTGCAAGTTCCTTCTGCATATCCCAGTGAGCAACAACACTGTCACCCTTGTGGGACACTTGAGATTGGCCGAGTCACTGCCGTGGACCGAACCCGCACCTGTGAAACACTGGAATTCAAGTGGGACTGAATTTCCAAAAGGGACTGAATTTGACTGTGCACATCCGGCGGGGGAAGCATATGTTGTCCTCCGTTCCAGCAGATTAGGCAGCTCTGAGACCAGGGTGGTGTTTCAGCACCCATTACGAATTCCTCTGTTATGGAACATTTTCCGAATTTCTCAGCACTGTGGTAGACAATGAATGGGTCACTCTGAAGCGAAAGCTCTGTTTGCGTCTCTGCCAGAGGGGTCGTGGACCCGGGGTCTCACTGACGTTGTGCT
The DNA here is from genome assembly GCF_059441095.1 of Idiotropiscis lumnitzeri. Lineage (NCBI taxonomy): Eukaryota > Metazoa > Chordata > Actinopteri > Syngnathiformes > Syngnathidae > Idiotropiscis > Idiotropiscis lumnitzeri. The sequence continues at coordinate 14,243,287 of NC_142392.1, forward strand.
CTGCACCACAGCGTCTCCAATTTGTTTTTGCTATATCTGCGCCTTCCCCATTTGACAGAGTTAATGCCGGCACACCTTGGGGGCAAAGGGGGGCATTCCGGCCATAATGGCTGGGATGAGGACTGCACTGCTCTTGGTTTCCTCCACATCCTGGAATGGACTCTTTCCTGTGGAAAATGGATTTCATTGGCATCTCTGGTGCTCAATTTTTGTGTGGAGTGTGTCTGCTTGTTGTATTTCAGGTGAAGTGTAGATGGAGTTGGATGCAGACTGGAATCTCACTTGGAGCAAGCGACGAGGAGGACTCCTATGAGGGTCATAAGATGTGGACGTGATCATCTGAAACAATAGTGTTTGCAAGAGCTCTTCTGTGACGAGGGCTTGGCAGCTCTCGAGCGACACGATGTCATCGGATTCTCTTGCTGGAGCGTGGCGTCAACTATGTTTTTGCATATCATTTGACTCGTGTTTGTATTTTGTGTGTTTGTTTCTTGTCCTATCATGCCTTTATCACGCTGTGGATTTATTCTGTCCTGTAACGGTGTTCCTTCATCCTACTTGACCTGTGAATATAGGTTTACTAGAAAGGGTTAGAAAGGATCTCCCCCTTTTTCCCCACTCTTTCGAAGGGGGCGGGGGGTTTTGACGAAGGTTCAGCGAAGCTTTGATGCCTCCACATGGACTACACTGGAAATTGTGAGTGTTACTGCCGGTTTGCTTAAAGATCTAACATTGCGGGGGGAACTCCTTCGTGACCGAGGTGGTTGATTTGGGATTTTTTGGAATTATTGCTGGATTTATGTGTGGTCCTGCAGGAGGTGTTAGAGTGACGCCACGGAGCAATTTGGCCTTATTATACTTAGTAAAGTTAGACATTCATGTCCGGTGTGGCCATTCCCAATAAGAAGGAAAGGGAGGAGACACCCTTTCCCTTTCTCTTTTTTGGGGAGACTTCTTTTGACATCAGCATGTGACAAGAATAAAATCTCTTTCGAACCAAAATGGCTGTGTCAGGGAGGTTCTTTCCATCACCAAATCTGTCATGCTTGGCGACCTGTCCGGAGGGAAGTTGAGCCAGACCCACACATCAACAACTAAATATACCACACAGGTTAATAGAAGGTCACAAAAACATGGACTTCTTAAACAGGAAAACGTGAGTTCAGTGGTAACAGAGTTGTGTCTATGCTGGCAGTTTAGCAGGAAGTCACAAAAACAGATGCACGTCTTGAACCGTGTTTGACAGGAAACCGTTCGCGTTTAACAGAAGTGTGACCCAAAACATGTCTTGTAAGCTGAAACCGTTCGAACAACAGGAAGCGTGTGGACGGGTGTGATCAAGTCAAAGTGTTGATGTTTTTCCATTCTTTATGAGTTGACATATACAAATTGCGTTGCTGTGCTTCAATAAAAGGCCGCACAGGAGCGGGAAAGCTTTTCTCTTTGCCGGACTGCTCCTCGCAAGTGACAAAGACAATCTTGGTTGGGTGATTTATTTGTGCAGGCGTGTCTCGTTTTTGAAAACTTCTTTGACAAATCTTGTTCAAGCAATTCCTTCTGGAATGATTCAACCTGACTCTAAAAACTGTGCACACTGCGGCAATAAGATCAATGGCGGTTGATGAATTTTCGTGGATATAACACAAAGGATTACGTTTTTTAAAATATCAAGTACGTATTGGTCTTATTTATGAAATTTTTACTGGCTCGGTCAATGAACCTCGGGTGGCCCTGCACAGTTTTGTGCACATGTGCATAGTTTCACCTCATCCAAACATTTAAAATACATTTAATGCATCCATCCAGGGTTGCACGGATCTCATCAGTGAACAAGCGCATGCTGTATGGAATGCATCTGCATCTTTGGCTTACTATGGGTTTAAAAAGGGAGAATGTCACAACCCCCTGTTCTACCAGGGCCCCTTTAATTCTTTCAGGTATCCAGATTATAATGGAACCAAAAAGTACCCACGATGAAACTACAGTGGAACCTCGGTTCTCGACCATAATCCGTTCCAGAACCCTGTTCGAAAAGCAAATTGTTCGAACACCGAAACCATTCCTTTGCTGCTTGCACTGACTTTCTTTGGAGGCATGATTAGGGGCTAAAACACTTCGTACATCTATATAAAACGCGAGAGCAAAACGCAGCACGTCCGCACGCGACAACAGTTGGTCACGAAGAGAGAGAGAGAGCGATCTACACCCGTACGCCGCTCAGCATCCCACCCTCGCGTGCGCACTCACGCGTCGTACCGGCGTTCGAACTCCGAGGTTTGTTCGAACTGCGAAGCAAGAATTTCTCTTTTTTGTTGTTCGAACTCCAATTAGTTCGACCTCAGAGTCGTTCGAGAACCGAGGTTCCACTGTATCTCTGAATGCAAAATGAAAAACTTGAAGGATTCCTATTCTATCAATGACATTATGTTGCGATGGCCCCCAGTGGTCCCCATCAATAAGTTAGGGTCCCACAACAGGTGTTCCATCAGACGCACACAAAAGCCTGTGTGTGCTAACTTCAGCTCGCTTCCAAAAACGTCTGTGACTATGTCCGGAATGAAATCGGGCATCAGCCGCAACATGCTTCCTTTTTAAATGCTCGTTTATCACCGTTGTGCTGCTCGGAAAGGGAGGTTTACATCGTAGGACGGAATTTTGTGAAACGCCCCCATGGTCCGGTCCAACTTGGGGTCGCACGCATTGCTCCGTGTGCGGCAGGCACAAGTCAAGGTAGCACGGTAAAAACAATATAAGACAAAGTCGCCGCCTGACCTTTGACTTGGCCAAACCAAATTAGTCTTTTTGTGTCCTGCAGACGTCAGACAACATGATCTCTGTTCTGTGAAAGAGGAGCCAGACTTGACTCACATCAAAGAGGAGGAGGAGGAGGAGGAGGAGATCAACAAGTCACCAGTGAACGTTCTCCCTATAAAGACTGAAGATGAAAACAAGGATGTGAGTGAGGACAACAGAGGGGCGGAGCCTACAAGCAGCAGTTCAAGTCATCACGTGACAACAGAAGGTGATAAAGACCACTGGGGGCCATCACAAGCACATAATGAGGACACATTATCAGACGCTCATGTCGATAATGATGATGATGATGATGTGGTTAACGATGGGCAAGCCGAAGGTGAAAGGGCATGTCACACTGACTCATTAACCTTAAAGTTGTCTTTAAAACGGCACACAAGAAACCACGGTAAAGAAAAACCTCTATTTTGCTCAATTTGTGGCAAAATTTTCTCTCGAAAGTTTAATTTGACAATTCACACAAGAACACACAGTGGAGAAACATCTTTTCGATGTCAGTTTGTGGCAAAAGCTTTTCTTTAAAGTCAAATTTAAAAACACATACACGATTACACACTGGAGAAAAACCTTTTTCATGTTCAGTTTGTGGAAAATGCTTCTCTCAAAAGACAAGTTTAATAGCACACACAAGAACACACAGTGGCGAAAAACCTTTTTCCTGCTCAGTTTGTGGCAAAGGATTCTCTCAAAAGGCACATTTAACAGAACACACAAGAATACACAGTGGAGAGAAGCCTTTTTCCTGCTCAGTTTGTGGCAAAAGCTTTTCTTTAAAGTCATATTTAATAAAACACACAACAATACACAGTGGAGAAAAACATTTTTCCTGCTCAGTTTGCGGAAAAAGTTTCTCTCAAAAGTCACATTTAACAGAACACACAAGAATACACAGTGGAGAGAAGCCTTTTTCCTGCTCAGTTTGTGGCAAAAGCTTTTCTTTAAAGTCATATTTAAGAAAACACACAACAATACACAGTGGAGAAAAACCTTTTTCCTGCTCAGTTTGTGGAAAACACTTCTCCAGGAACTCAAGTTTAACAGAACACACAAGAACACACAGTGGAGAAAAACCTTTTTTCTGCTCAATTTGTAGGAAAAGTTTCTCTCAAAAGTCACGATTAACAGAACATACAAGAACACACAGTGGTGAAAAACCTTTTTCCTGCTCAATTTGTGGAAATAATTTCTATCGTAAGTCGCATTTAATAAAACACACAACAATACATAGTGGAGAAAAACCTTTTTCTTGCTCAGTTTGTGGCAAAAGCTTCTCTCAAAAGTCTAATTTAACAATCCACACAAGAAAACACAGTGGAGAAAAGCCTTTTTCCTGCTCAGTTTGTGGAAAATGCTTCTCTCAAAAGTATAATTTAACAAGCCACTTAAGAAGACACAGTGGAGAAAAGCCTTTTTCCTGCTCAGTTTGTGGCAAAAGCTTCTCTGGAAAGTTTAATTTAATAGAACACACAACTACACACAGTGGAGAAAAACCCTTTTCATGCTCAGTTTGTGGCAAAAGCTTCTCTGGAAAGTCAACTTTAACAAAACATAAAAGAATACACAGTGGTGAAAAACCTTTTTCCTGCTCAGTTTGTAGGAAAGGTTTCACTCAAAAATCAACTTTAACAAATCATAGAAGAACACACGGTGGCGAAAAACCCTTTTCCTGCTCAGTTTGTGGAAAGAGTTTCTATCGTAAGTCGCTTTTAACGAACCACACAAGAACACACAGTGGAGATAAGCCATTCAGTTGCAGTGTTTGTGCTAAAAAATTCTTCACTAAACAGGGTGCTGAGAGTCACAATTGTGCTGGTGAGAATTGCAGCAATCCTTGAAGCTTAAAAAAAAAAAACGGAAGGAATTGACTCTTTGTGGTAAGATGTAAATGTGATTTTGAATAAAATATGATAAATTTAATTTTGAAAAGCTTTTTTTATTGACATTAAGCCAATGTGATCAGTGCCAGAATAACCATTGTCTCTGAGTGATGATGAGTTGTTTTGTTTTTATATCAAACATTATCAATGAAATTGATTGCCTTTGCCTGGAACAACATTTGTTAACGTTATGCTTTTCAGTTGTCTTTTTAATCCTAATGGAAAAGGTGTGAGAAGAAACTGTGCTTATGAAATCGGTATCTTCCACAATCATCAATAAAATCACTTGTTCCACTTGCTCAACTGGCCTTCATTACGCTGTGTGAAAAGGTGAAAAACTGAACTAGAAGTTGAACTATAAAAAGAACCAGAAAGAGAAACGCAAGTAGTCTCAGTTTCTCTCAAAAGTTTTGGAATGTCAGGAGTTGGCAACTTGATGGTGACTGGAATCAGCGTTTATTTGTCACCACGGACGAGATGATTCGCATCACGCTGTTCGTTGCTGCTGCTGTCTGAATTGAACCCCGGAGGTCACCCGCCAGCGTCCTGAATTTCACCGGCAGATCTTCAGCTATCCCACGTCTGACCCCAAATTGTTGTGGAATTTTCAGCAGTAAGGGAAGATCAATGAGATAGTCTGGAAAATAAATTGTCTTTTGGGTCAGTCTGCAGAGTGATCTCAGTGGGAGAAGTGCGTGGGAAGATACTGATGCACACAGGAAGATGAAGATTTATTTGACAGTGGAATCTTAAAACAGAGATATTTTTTTCTGCATTGAGCATACTTATCAGTCAAAGTCGTGTTGTACAAGAAGCGAAAGGCACTTTCTCAAAAGCAGGTGGCCACAATAAATAACAAAAACCTTACTTGCTAAATAGTTTTCCATAACATTAAGATTGAACAAAATATTGACACGAATATTTAAAAAGAAACGATTAAACATTGAATACTAAATTATTACTAAAACAGTTGAATGAATCTTGAAATAATAGTGAATAGGCGTAGTTTAATGAATACTGAGACGAATAATGAAATATTTCAGTGCTTATATCAACACTGAAATCATTTTTAACACTCTAATATTTAGATAATAAAACAGTGACGTATTTTAATTTAAAATTCGCAACAACGTCGCTGGCGAAAAACCCTGTAAAGAGGCAAAGGTGCAAACATGTTGACATAAAGTATCACTTAATCATGTCAACTGTTAATAATAGGGAAATACATTTGGAATACTATCCAACCGACGACATGGTGGCAGATGTTTTAACAAAACCAGCAACAAAAGTAAAATTCAATACATCTGTAAAGTTCATATTTGGGAACTAAAATGTTTGGTCAAATGCATACGGTTTAAATCTTTCGTTTTTTCTTTTTTCAAATCGTACGTTTTTCCAATGTTTGGAAAAAGATAACAATGATTTGCATCGCAAATGGCGACATCTGTCGGTGAGCGGTGACAGTGCTCCATATGGCCAGCAGCCAATCATATCACAGCGGGGTGTGTCCTGTTCTTCGGATTTCGTGCGGAACAGACTGCAGTTTTCACGCAGGAAATCCATTCAGCGCTACTTTAAAAATCGATGCCATCTTTAATTCGTCTCGTCGAACAAAGAGAAGCTCACGAGTTATCGCCAAGCAGAGATCAAGTGCGGATTTTTTGGAATTATCATTTGAAAATGTGTGAAATAACGACACCCAAGTTCAAAGAGGAACTTTGTGGAATAAAAGAAGAGAACGAGCAACATCTTCAACTGCTAGGCGAAGGTTGCAAGCAGCCTCGTGTTGTGCCACACAAAGCAGGTTTGTACACGTTTTACTCTCATTTGCTTTGTAAAGAACGACTTTCTATCGTTAAAAATATGCATCACAACAGTAAGTTGTTTGGGGAAATGCGTTCAAGGTTAATTGCCTCTCTCATGTCTTGAATAGACATTAATGTTTCACAAGTTTGTTTAAGTCAAAGATTTTGAATTTGTTCACCTTTCCTCCTAAGCAAGTATATTATTTTTGTTCTCTTGGTGCTGTTGGAATTTAACTCTAAGACTGTAGCATAACTTTTACCAAATTATTCGAATTAATTATCTGACTCCATTAATGATTAACCAAACATGACCGACATTCATCCAACAATTATGCGCGCTCGTTTTGAGAGAAAGACGACCAGGAAGCCGGCAACTTCACACAGGAGCCGATTTATTCCTCACAGGAGATCTAGTACAAAAGCCCTCTCAACACAGTTCTGCGCGCCTCTGTACCCAACAGAAGACAAAGTTTTGTTACCTCTTTTGGATTTCACCTGGACAGGTAGTATTGATAACACACAGTCCTGTTTACTGATCCCAGTCAAGCCACTGTGGATTGAATTGACACCACAGCACCGTCTCTGACACTTTCTAAATCAACATCGGCCTGTGTTGAACTTATTTGCTTCGTTTGGGAATAAATATGCAAGAACGTAGGGTGCTTCTTATTGCATACTCTACACACCAAACGTCCTTTGCATTCTCTGCTTCTGTGCCCAAAGCACAAACAACCAAAGCACATTCCTTTTTCCTTCAAAAAAGACATCTTTTCGACTTGCGTCTTTTTATCCAATAGAAGGCAAACATCCAAAGAATGTCCAGCTCCACAAAACAAGCATGCCTTTACAGGCAAGATCTTCTCCATTTTATTTACAGGCTCCATTTTCTTTTCCACAGGTGCTATTGTATAGTGGCAAAGCTACTCCCTTTAGCTTTCGTACCAGTCCGAAATGTCCCAGCTCTAAACTCTCCTTTTCCTGTTGCAGGCAAATCTTGTATATCTCCAAAGAGAGGATCACTTGCAATCTTAACTTGCTTTTCCACAAACTCCACAATGTCATGAAATGTGGCTCTGCGATGGTACGTTTCTTGCAGATGGCAGACCACACTTCTCCACTTATCTCTAAGCTTGTAAGGCAGTTTTTTAACCATAATTTGCATATTGGTGGGCACGTTTAGGTCACCTACAGAATCTCCCGTTGAATTACAGCATTCACGAAGCAATAAACTGTAGGCCTGCATCGCCTTGAGATTTTCTCCCTTTAGCAAAGGCCATGAAAGTACCTTGTCCATGTATGCAGAAGCTACTTTAAACGGATCTCCAAAATGTTCTTGTAGCAAAGCCTTCACTTTAATGAATCCACGAGAAGGTGGCAGATGTTGACAGCTTCGGACCAGATCCAGGGACTGGCCTCTGGTATATTGCTCGAGGTAGTACAAACAGTCCTTGTGATTTGGAGTTCTTTCTTCGATGTTGTGTTCAAAGGCTCTTATGAAACTTAGGAATTGTAATGGATCTCCATCAAATATTTGCAAATCTCGTTAGGGTAACAGCAAAAGTGATTGTTTGAAAAGTGAAGATGTTATTTCATTTTGCTTCTCCAGTGCTGTAAGCAAACGATCAGGTTGTTGGTGAAGCTTGGTCACTCTGTATTGTTGGAATAGTTTCACGTTGTACACCTGCTGGTAGTGATGACAGACCGGCCCCAGTTAAGACAGAATGAAGCTCAGGTTGAGGATACACTTTGGGTCTGACAGTAGCACCTCCTGTTGAAATTATGTACGGCTTTCAAGCAACAATTCCAGCTCTCCCTTGCTGCCGTGGGAGTCGGAAACAGAACGGACGAAAGAAAAATAGCCCTTTTGAGAACCAATGCCGGAGCCGAGGCCATCGAGGTATTCAATGAACCCGAAGATAAAGACAAGTTTGAAAAGGTCCTACAAAAATTTGATGAACACTGTCTAGCTAAGAAAAACGGAACTTGTGAGAGATACGTGTTTCGTTCAAGACTCTAACAGCCCGGTTGGTCCTTTGACAATTTCCTCACCAATCTCAAAATTCAAGCCAAGTCTTGTAACTTTGGTGATCTGAAGAACTCGATGATAAGGGATCAGATTGTGTTCGGGACTAACGAAAAGAAACTAAGAGAGAGGCTGTTGAGGGAGGCGGACCTAACATTGGAAAATGCAATAAAGACTTGCCAAGCTAACGAGCTAGCAAATCAGCACGTGCTAACTTCCCAAGCAGCACCATCTTATGAAAAAACAGAGTCCGTGAAGGCAGTGACGAGCAAAGGTAAACTGCGATTCAAGAAAAAGACCAAAAACAATGAAAATGATCAAGCTCATTTCAGCTGTAAAAAGTGTGGAGAAATGCATGAGCCAAAACGGTGTCCTGCATTTGGGAGAACATGTGCTAAGTGTAAAAAGCAAAATCACTATGCTAAGATGTGCAACACCAAGAAGAACGTGCACACCGTGCAGGAAGACTCAGATGATAGTGATGACCTTAGTGACACTTTTTTCATCAAAATCGTGTCATATGACGAAAGCGATGTGCAACAACAAACTAGAGGAGACCCAGAGCAAGCTGTTAATGCAGTAAAAGAAGATAAATGGATTGCACCACTGCTTGTCAATGGGACACTTGTTACTTTTAAAATTGACACATGAGCAAAAGCAAACAAAATTAATGAAAAAGACTTGAAACCACAACCGGAAAGAGTCACAGACAAGGCCGTGAAATTGAAAACTTACAACAATCAGCCAATAAAAACAAAGGGATGTTGTAGGCTAAAAGTGACAGCAAAGGGAAGACAACACAAGTTAACGTTCAAAATTGTGTCAAGTGGACTGGAGTCAATCCTTGGAGACAAGACATCTGAAGAGCTTGGACTGGTAAAAGGAATTTACCAAATCAACAGCAAGGATGTCAATCAGAAGAACAAAGTGTTGAAGAGTGAAGGTAGTAAGAGTATAGTGAACAAATACTTTTCTGTCTTCAAAGGACAAGGGACGCTACCTTACACTTATAAAATACAGCTCAAGGAAGATGCTAAACCTGTAGTACATGCCCCCAGAAGAGTTCCAGCCCCTCTCAAAGAGAGATTAAAAATGGAACTGAGCAGAATGACACCAATAAGAGTCAGAGAGAAAGTGAAAGAAAATTCCATCACGTGTGTTAAAAAGAGGAACTCCCCAGAGTTACGTGTTTGCCTTGACTTCAAGGATCTGAATGAAAACATGATAAGAGAACATTATCAAATCCCAAGCATGAAGAAATCCTGAGTGACATGGCAGGTGCTAAGTAGGTTAGCAAATGAGATGCATCGCATGGATTTTGGCAGGTGAAGCTGGACACCGAAAGCAGCAGGTACACCACCTTCAACACACCATTTGGGCGTTTCTGTTTTCTGAGACTGCCATTTGGCATAAAGTCTGTGCCTGAGATCTTTCACAGAGCTATGGAGTCAATCATAGAAGGTCTGGAAGGAACCCGTGTGTTCATTGATGATTTGGTTGTGTGGGGAAACACGGAACAAGAACACAATGAGAGACTTGAGGAACTGCTACAAAGAGTTAAAATGAATGGACTAAAACTAAAACGAGAGAAATCTCTAATCTCGTTGCACACTTGAGTACAATGTCAATAAAGGGATTTCTGATTTCTGAAATGTCTGTTTGGAGTTACAGAATTGACATTCTTGGGAGACAAGCTCACAGCAGATGGAGTGGTGCCTGACGGGACCAAAGTGCAAGCAATACTGGACATGCCAGCTCCAACCTAAAAAAAAAGGACTTCTGCGAGCAATGGGGATGATAAACTTCCTGGGCAAGTTCATTCCAAACCTCTCGTCGAGGACAAAGTCCCTTAGAGAGCTGCTGCATCACAACGTAGTCTTTGAGTGGACAACAAAACATGACGAAGAATGGCAAGATCTAAAGAGAACTGTGACAGCTGAGCCAGTCCTTGCCTACTTTGATCCATCAAAACCAACCAAAATTTCCACGGATGCGTCGAAAGATGGGCTAGGTGCCGTACGGCTGCAAAAGGCGAGAGACACATGGCAACCTGTAGCCGATGCATCCAGGTCAATGTCAGAGACTGAAAAACGCTATGCTCAGATCGAAAAGGAGTCACTGGGTTTAGTGTTTGGATGTGGCAAATTTCACACGTATGTTTATGGACTGCTCACGTTCATAGCAGAGACTGATCATAAGCCACTGATTTCAATTAGGAAGAAAAATCTCAATGACATGACGCCCAGAATTCAACGCATGATGATGACATTGCAGCGCTATGATTTTGAGCTAACTTACACGCCTGGAAAATACATAGTGCTTTCTGATGCATTATCCCGAGCGCCGCACCCTATCAGTGACATCAAGGACTGCGTTACGGCGGAGGAGGCTGAGGCTCACATCATCACTTCAAGCCCTTTATACCGACAGGCAAATGGGCAGGCTGAGAAGGGAGTGCAAATCATCAAGAGACTGCTAAGGAAGGCCAAGGATGATGCATCTGATCCTTACCTTGCCCTATTGAGTTACAGAGCTGCACCTCTGGAGTGGGGAGCTTCTTCGCCTGCTGACCTACTCATGTGCCGTAAGCTTCGCACCAAGCTTCCACAAATACCACAAGGACATGACCACAACATTTGGATTGAAAAGAAGAGAATGCTCAAACTCAAACAGAAAATTGCATATGACAGAGCTCCAAAACATCTGGAACCTCTTTCTAAGAAAGACACTGCAAGGATCGAGGGACCTAATTGTTGGGACAGAAAAGTGACTGTCCTTATCGAAGCCGGACCGAGATCTTACATTGTGGAAACAAAGGATGGACAAAGAGTGAGGGGGAACTGGAGGAGTCTTCTGAAGGTTCCCGGGAACTGTAAGAAATCTTCTGATGCGGCTGAGGCTGCAAAGCAGGTGGATACATCGAAGGAGCACAGACCTCAACCACCAGCAATTTCTGGGATTACTGAACCTCTTCGAAGATCAACAAGAGTTAGACGACAACCGGACAGGCTGATTGAAAATGTTTAATGTTGTGTGATTGTTGCTAAAATTGTTGTAGAGCTGCTTGTTGTCATAAAAAATGGATAGATATTGTTAAGAAGTGAAAATAATTGATAACAAAACAAAATTATTATAATATTAATAAAAAATAATAATAATGAAAAAAAAGCAAAGGCATTGTTTAACGTTTGAAAGGGAGATGTAATGATAGCAGTTATATCATTGGCCACTAGTTGGCAGTATTGCCCGATGTGTGTTTTGGTTACCAGACGAACAAGTGTGTCTGCACATAGACGAGAATGCAAGTCAGTAAATTAAGAGACACAAGCTTGCAGCATCACGTTACCTGCGTGACTTCTTAAGATAGAAGACGGAACATTACAGTAACCATTAAAAAAAACGTATAGTAAACATACTAAAGCTGTTGCTTTATGTTATTTACAAAGAATTTTTGTTTAAAATCCCCCTGGCTCTTCTTTTTGTGTTTTCTATATTATGTACGTATTAGTAGCTGACCTTCCCACAACTCCCTGGCAGAAGGTAGGCACTGATTTTTTTCATATAAGAGAACATTATCAGATTCCCAAGCGTGAAGAAATCTTGAGTGACATGGCAGGTGCTAAGTACTTCAAATTAGATGTATCGCATGGATTTTGGGATTAATAACTGTGTTTGGTTTGCTTTTGTGAATAAAGATTTTACAAAAAACGTATGAGTAAATATTTGTCATCATCAATATTTGCACAACAGAGTACTGAGTTTCGAGATCCTCACAATAATAATTCTCAAAATTATATTTCTTAGTAATTTAGCTTAGTTAAGAGATATTTTATTGACAATCTAATATCAATCTACAAAGACAGAAAAAAATGGTGGTGGGGGGGGAGCGAATCTTTTTCCTCTTGGTAGGGGTGGGCGTGAAATAATTGAGAAGCACTGCTAGTATATGCAGAAATTATATTCATACAATCTTGCAGCCCGAGTGAACCACAGCATTGTTGCAAGTTCGGTAGGAGAAACGTAAACGTCCCACTGCTCTTGCAGCAGCGGCTTCTCCGGGCATAGGGGGAAGTGACGTCGGAGCTGACTCGCTTATGTGGCGTTATTTTAATTATTTTGTTACATTTTTTTTATCAACCGAATTAAAATATTACATAGAATATATATTAAAAGAGAACAGCCAGGTGTAAAAAAACCCACTGAGGCAAAGAAATATATTTGGAAAATACGCGCTTAAAGCATGACGTCATAAGCAAGCGCGCAGCTTCCGAAGGACCTCGACCACATCCACCGACCCGTCCACACCGGAACAAAAACACCCACCGCTAAATTCTTCTGATTTAGTGTGGAACTGACTGTAATTTTCTCAAAGAATGTCCAGTGCTACTCTAAAGGACTACGACATAATTCATTAAGTCTTTATGTCCCGAAAACCTCATATTCGCGCGTTGATGCTTTTCGGCGTAGTTAGCTTAGCTTGTTAGCTAGCTAGCCGCTAACAAAAAGAGGCACATGACTCATCGCCAAGCAGCGATCAAGTTCGGATTTTGGGGAATTATCATTTGAAAATGTGTGCAAGAACGACACCCAAGTACAAAGAGAAACTTTGTGGAATAAAAGAAGAGAACGAGCAACATCTTCAACTGCTGGACGAAGTTTGCAACCAGCCTCGTGTTGTGCCACTCAAAGCAGGTTTGTACACGTTTTACTCTCATTTGCTTTGTCAAGAACGACTTTCTATCGTTAGAAATATGCATCACAACATTAAGTTGTTTGGGGAAATGCGTCCAAAGTTATTGCCGCTTTATTTTTAAATATTGCCTTTTACTTGCAGGTCTGCTGAACATTTGTTTTTGCCAAATGAAATCAGTGCAGAAAATATATGCCAAAGAACAACCAATAGGGGGGGTGAACTCCATGTATTTTTTTTTATAAAATTTAAACTGATTTAACCTTTTACATTTTCTGGTATTTATATCTTGTTCAAGCAATTTCTCCCGGAAGGAATTCTGCCTGACTCTAAAAAATGTGCACACTGCGGCGAATACATCAATGGCGGTTGATCAATGTTAGTGGATAAAACACAAAATATTAAGTTTTAAAAAAAAAATCAAGCACGTAATGGTCTTATTTATTTATTAACTTTGTACTGGCTTCGTCGGGTGAGAGTCAATGAACCTCCGGTGGATCTGCACAGTTTTGTGCACATGTGCGTAGATTCACCCCATCCAAACATTTAAAATACATTTAATGCATCCATCCAAGGTTGCACGGATCTCATCAGTGAGCAAGCGCATGCTGCAAGGAATGCATCTGCATCTTTGGCTTACTATGGGCTTAAAAAGGGAGAACGTCACAACCCCCTTTTCTACCAACAAGGCCAGGAACATTTAGTTCCTGGTAATAAAGTTCCTGTGGCCCAGGTGGTTTGCATCTCCCCCACAACTCATAGTTCCTGGTAATTTATCCAAATAACAATGACGATGTATCAGTGGGAGGTGTTGTGTTCCTTTGTTGCTCATTACTGACACCCTATGGCTGTTATACATCATTGCGGTTACAAAATAATTCAGTGAACTCATAATATTTTGGTGTATCTTCGTCGAATTTGAATACATATTGGATAACTTTAAAATATACAGTCATTATTCAAATATGTCAACATGAAAGTCAGAGTGAAAGTGTTGTTGCTTAATGCTTATGTGTAAGAACTTTTACTCTTCAAACGTAATTTTGTTTTAAAATTTATTTCAAAACAGAAATTTTATACAAATAAAAAGGGTAATGTCGGAACTTACTCGCAGGATAAATGTCATTTTGGGTAAAAAAAAAAACAAGCAAACGGAAATCATACAATAAATAGCGACTCTGATTCCAGGGCCCCTTTAATTCTTTTAGGGATCCAGATTATAATGGAAGCAAAAAGTACCCACGATGAAATTATCTATAAATGCAAAAAGAAATACTTGTAAACATATTTCGCTTGAAGGATTCCTATTTTATCAATGACATTATGTTGCGATGGCCCCCAGTGGCCCCCATTAATAAGTTAGGGTCCCACAACAGGTGTTCCATCAGACGCACACAATAGCCTGTGTGTGCTAACTTCAGCTCGCTTCCAGAAACGTCTGTGACTATGTCAGGAATGAAATCGGGCATCAGCCGCAACGTGCTTCCTTTTTAAATGCTCTTTTATCACAGTTGTGCTGCTAAAGCAGGGATGTCCAAACTTTTTGCAAAGGGGCCGGATTTGATGTTGTAAAATGTGGGAGGGCCGACCTCGGCTGACATTAACTACATAAAGAACAATATATTCAAACACATTTTAGCAAGTGATTCTGTGTTTCACATTTGCTTTTTTATTTTCATTTAAACCATCAAACATGTATTTTGGTTCATTTGAAACATGAACATCACATGCAATTGAATATTTGCTTAACTTTTTTTCTTAAACAGAACTAATTAAAGTATTGAGTGCAAATAATATTTGAACATGAATTATTCATCATGGGAGTTCAATGTTCACAGAATTTTTGAATTACAGAAATGATTATCCACAAGTGCAAGGGCTAATTTGATATATATAACATATCATCAAATATAAATGTTGAATGAACATTTTATTCTGGAATGAAAACCGACAACTTGTCTAAATTTGTGACTGAACAAAACAAAATTAAGTCAGTTATTTAAATGACAAATGACTTGCCTGCATTAATGTGACGGGTGATACTGAGATCTGGACTGCAGCACAAAGGCCAGGTCTGGCTCAAAGGCAGTGGTATTGATGCGCGAGGTGAGAGTCTGTGAGCCGTGTCCTCACGCGACTCTGATTTAAGTTCATAACCGAGAATGTCTTTTCACACAAATACGTCGACCCAAACAAGCTCAGCATTTTCCTAGCAAACTCTCGAATCTCTCGAAACCTGCCTTTATCCATCTGTCGGTAAAAGTTGTCGAGAGAAAGTTGCCGGTGCCGACTGCGGCTCTGGGCGTCACACTGCAGCTCAATGAGCTCCAGCTGGGCTGGAACATTGTCTGTGTCCACGGAGAAAGGTGATGAAAAAAGAGGATATGCTTCTCAATAGCTGCAAAATTCCGAAAGCGTCGTGTGAACTCTTCAGCCAAAGACTTCCTATCTAATGCGTACTTTGTTTGCGCACTGATATTGCTCTCAGTCAACTTTCCTTTTTTTGTTTATTGTCGCCATTTTAGAAATTGGGGGTAAAGGTCACCCGGGGTGATGTCGCAGAGTGGTACTGCCTCTAGTGGGTAAATTAGGAACAGCAATTAAGAATAGAGCGAACTAAGCACTGTATATGTGCGGGCCAGAATGTATTAATTTTATTACAGAGGCTGCGGGCCAGATGAAGTTTGACCCCGGGCCGCATTTGGCCCCCGGGCCGGACTTTGGACATGTCTGTGCTAAAGGGAGGTTTACATCGTAGGACGTAATTTTGTGAAATGCCCCCATGGTCCGGTCCAAATCGGGGTCGCACGCATTGATTCGTGTTCGGCAGGCACAAGTCAAGGTAGCACGGTAGAAACAATATAAGACAAAGTCGCCGCCTGAGGTTTGACTTGGCCAAACCAAATTTGTCTTTTTGTGTCCTGCAGACGTCAGTGAAAACGATCTCCTTTCTGTGAAAGAGGAGCCAGACTGGACTCACATCAAAAAGGAGGAGGAGGAGGAGGAGATCAACAAGTCACCAGTGAACGTTGTCCATATAAAGACTGACGATGAAAACAAGGATGAGAGTGAGGACAAGAGAGGGGCGGAGCCTCCAAGCAGCAGCTCAAGTCATCACGTGACAACAGAAGGCCGGGAGGAAGGATACAACCTCTACGTGGTCTCCCGGACGAGTCGGCGGTCCCCCGTCGACGACGAATGCATCCTGCCGGCACCCATATTACCCCACGACTCGGTCCGGAGGACCGGTCAGGGAGAGGGCGCCGCCGCTATCTCCTGCCACCTTTTGGCTATGGCTCCTGCGGTGCCCCCGACTCATTCCCCTCCGGCAGAGGATTTTCGGCGACGCACCTCCCCCTCACAACGGCCTCTCCACCGAGCCGCACAAGGTGATTGCGCTAGCTGGGCGAACCTTGGGAGGTTCCGCCCAGCTACAACAACAACAACAACAACAACAACAACAGAAGGTGATGAAGACCACTGGGGGCCATCACAAGCACATAATGAGGACACATTATCAGACGCTCATGACGATGATGATGATGATGATGATGATGATGGGCAAGCCAAAGGTGAAAGGGCACATCACACTGACTCATTAACTTCAAAGCTGTCTTTAAAACCGCACACAAGAACACACAGTGGAGAAAAACCATTTTCTTGCTCGGTTTGTGGCAAAAGCTTCTCTCGAAAGTTTCATTTAACAATCCACACAAGAACACACAGTGGAGAAAAACCATTTTCTTGCTCGGTTTGTGGCAAAAGCTTCTCTCGAAAGTTTCATTTAACAATCCACACAAGAACACACAGTGGAGAAAAACCTATTTCATGCTCAGTTTGTGGCAAGAGTTTTTCTGACAAGTCTAATTTAACAAGCCACACAAGAACACACAGTGGTGAAAAACCTTTTTCTTGCTCGGTTTGCGGCAAAAGCTTCTCTCGAAAGTCTCATTTAGTAAGGCACACAAGAATGCACAGTGGAGAAAAACCTTTTTCATGCTCAGTTTGTGGCAAGAGTTTCTCTGACAAGTCTAATTTAACAAGCCACACAACAACACACAGTGGTGAAAAATCTTTTTCCTGCTCAGTTTGTGGAAAATGCTTCTCGAAAAAGACATATTTAACAGAACACACAAGAACACACACTGGAGAAAAACCTTTTTCCTGTTCAGTTTGTGGCAAAAGCTTTTATATAAAGTCAATTTTAACAGATCACACAAGAACACACACTGGAGAAAAACCTTTTTCCTGCTCAGTTTGTGGCAAGAGTTTCTCTCGGTCTCATTTAATAATTCACACAAGAACGCACAGTGGAGAAAAACCTTTTTCCTGCTCAGTTTGTGGCAAGAGTTTTTCTCGAAGGTCTCATTTAATAATTCACACAAGAACGCACAGTGGAGAAAAACCTTTTTCCTGCTCAGTTTGTGCCAAGAGTTTCTCTCAAAAGTCGCGTTTACGAAACCACACAAGAACACACAGTGGAGACAAGCCATTCAGTTGCAGCGTTTGTTCTAAAAAATTCTTCACTAAACAGAGTGCTGAGAGACACGATTGTGCTGGCGAGAATTGCAGCGATCCTTGAAGATTAAAAAAAGAAAAAAAATGAAAGAACCGACTCTTTGTGGTAAGATGTAAATGTAATTTTCAATAAAATATGATGAAATTGAATTTTGCAAAGCTCTTTTATTGACACAAGGCCAATGTGATCATTGCCAGAAGAAGCAATGTGTCTGAGTGATGATGATTTGTTTTGGTGTTTACATCAAACATGTAAATAAAATTTATTGCCTTTACCTGGAATAACATTTTTTAACATTATGCTTTTCAGTTGTCTTTTTAATCGTACTTAATGGAAAAGGTGTGAGAAGAAACGGTGCTTATGAAATTGGTGCCTTCGACAATCATCAATAAAATCACTTGTTCCACTTGCGCTGTGTGAAAAGGTGAAAAACTAAACTCGTAGTTGAACTATAAAAAGAACCAGAAAGAGAAACGCAAATAGTCTCGGTTTCTCTTTCTAGGTTGAGCTCTATCAAGCATTTGGGGTTTGTTGCTAAGCAGAATCTCACTTCGGAAAAACTATAATTTTGTCAAATATACAAAATACTTTTTTCATGCTATATTATATTTTTTATACTTTGGATTGCTTATATAATGAAATCGGGAAATATTAAAATTTAAAATTGGAAACCAAAATACAGACTTAATGCAATTAAGAAATATAGAAACATTTTATAAATATTGAACACATTGAGAAGAGTTAATCTTGAAATAAATATTGAAATATAAAAAATACTTAGGTATTAAATTAATTCAATAACCCGACCCCGGATGAGCGGCAGAAAACGGCTGGATGGATGGAATAATTTAAATTGCACACATATTCAAATGAACAAATATGTTCAGAAATATTCAAGTGTGAAATAAAAAGGTTTAAATTAATATTGATAATTTTACATATTAAAATAATTGAATAAATATTGTAGTATTACATAAGCAAGCTTAAATATACATTGAAATACATTTTTAAAAAGTCGTGTATTATTAAATGGCCTAATATAGATATGGGAAGTAATTCTCTTTATGAAACTATGAAGGGACTGGAGCTCACAGAAGTGACCAGTCTTGGTTCTGAAGTTCCGATGTAACCAGATACTGCCCTGAGAGAAAATAGGCCTGAGCATTGTTTATGGTGGGGGCAATTCTCTCGCCAGGTCAGTGACCTTCCAGGGTGTGAAAGTAATTTAAGGTGGTCACGAGTAGACTGGTCGTATCAAAGGGGAGACGCATCTGCTCTCCCTCTGGGGGACTTTTGGAGGGAAATCCCGAAGACTAGCGTGATGGGAATGCATATGCAACAAGGGAAAATTAGATATTCATACAGGGAATGTCTGAGAGGGGGCTCACACGTTTTTGGGGAGACTTCTTTTGACATCAGCATGTGACGAGAATAAAATCTTTCTCGAACCAGTTCTTTTTCATCACCAATCCAGCCTTGCTCGGCTGCCTCTCCGGAAGGCAGCAAGGACCCACACTTCAAAGACAAAATATACTACATATTGAAAGAAAAATAATACTCAAATGTTGAAATAAGTATAGAATTGAATGAATAAACAACAAAGAAATAAATACCTCCTGGAAAATATCATTATTTATCAACAATTGTCAACATTTTTCTTTCTTAAACATTCTTCAGCAATTGTAATTTTATTTTTTTTTATTTTACTTTTTAAGTTACTTCAGTGCATTTCACACCTGTGCCTTCGGGGAATTCCTACTTTGTTCTACTTGAATAAATCCCCATCAAAATACCATCATTTATGACTGTGAGCCAGGGCTGGAAAGCGGTGAAGGTGGATTCTTAAAACGCTGACAATGGAAAAGGTTGGTTAACAAGGATTTATTTTGACCGGCAAATGACAATCAATACACGATAGGCAAGGTAACTTGCTATGAATAATACTTTGGTATCTATTAGTGATGGGTCCAACGACACCGAGGCGTCGATGCGCGCGCCGAGCTTCCAGGGCAAACCCCGTGTCGGTGCGCGTACCGCTTTAAGAAAGTCACGTGACCACTACCAGAATCGTGTCGACACAGCGGTCGCGCGCCAAACTGTGTTCATAAGGAAGCGCATCTATCAACAGGATGGACGCTCAAAACAAGCATCGAGTTATTGGCACGTTACTTTGCATTAAATATCCGCAAGATGGAAGACGTCACTGTTGATGCGCACTCAGAGGTGCAGCGCTATTTGTCAGCAGGACACGTTGCACGTACGGAAGACCCGCTCTTATACTGGAAGTCCATGGAGGCAACGTTCCCTCACCTATTTATATTAGCCACACAGGCGTTGAGCACACCGGCCTCTTCAGTGCCTTGTGAGAGGATTTTCTCAAAGGCGGGGGAAATTGCCTCAAAAAAAGAAATAGACTGAATAACAAAACGCTGGAGAAACTAATTTTTTTAATAAAAATCTTTAATTACAATGAGTACATTGTCATTCACAACACTTTTATTTGGGCATTCAGACAGATGTTCACTTAATTTATCAACTGCGTCTCGAATATCAAAGATTTTTTGATGAAATTGCGTGTATGTAAAAATAATGTGAAAGAAAATGCCTAATCAGAATCAGAAATCCCTTCGTCATTGTACTCAAGTGTGCAACGAGATTAGAGAGCTCCCCTCTCCAGTGCAATACAACAATAATTCAGTTAAATATATAAATTAGATAAGAGAATAATTAGTGCGATGGAAAGTAATAAGAAATAGGATATATGAAAACACATCACGTCGCTAATCAATGGAATTGGATAAAATTAGTTTGACAGATCAGTGTCAGATGACCCTGTCAAATGTTTCCTGCAAGTCCACCAGGTGTCAGTATTCAGCAACACAGTGTCAACACAGTGTCAATACATTGTGTCACTGTGTCGAAACGATACAGGATGCCTCATCTACCCATCACTAGCCAAACTCAACAAATCCGCACTTGATCTC
Source organism: Idiotropiscis lumnitzeri (assembly GCF_059441095.1). Lineage (NCBI taxonomy): Eukaryota > Metazoa > Chordata > Actinopteri > Syngnathiformes > Syngnathidae > Idiotropiscis > Idiotropiscis lumnitzeri. The sequence goes on from NC_142392.1 coordinate 14,263,999, forward strand.
TGCTTGGCGATAACTCGTGAGCTTCTCTTGGTTCGACGAGACGAATGAAAGATGGCGTCGTTTTTTTCCTTCGAGAAAATGTCTGTTCGTCATGAAAGCGGAAGAACAGGACACACCCCTCTGTGATATGATTGGCTGCTGGCTGTGTGGAGCACTGTCACCAACTCACCGACAGATGTCACCATTTGCGATGCAAATCATTGTTATCTTCTTCTAAACATAGAGAAAAACGTAAGATGCACATGAACATTTTAGTTCCCAAATATGAACTTGACAGTTTCATAGAGAATTACTTCCCATATCTATAGGCCATTTAAAAATACACGACTTTTTTTTCATTTATTTCAATTTATATTTAAGCTTGTTTATGTAATAATACAATATTTATTCAATTATTTTAATATGTAAAATTATCAACAATTTAAACCTTTTTATTTCACACTTGAATATTTCTTAACAGATTTGTTCTTTTGAATATGTGTGCAATTTAAATTATTCCATCCATCCAGCCATTTTCTGCCGCTCATCCGGGGTCAGGTTATTGAATTAATTTGTTAGTATTTTTTAAAATTCAATATTTATTTCAAGATCAGGACTCTTCTCAATTAGTTCAATATTTCTAAAATGTTTCTATATTTGTTATTAATTGAATTAAGTCTGTATGTGGTTTCCAATTTTAATATTTCCCTATTTCATTATATATCTAATCCAATGTATAAAAAATATAATATAGCATGAAAAAAAATATTTGGTATATTTGACAAATGATTTAAGTTTTTCTGAAGTGAGATTCTGCTTCGAAACAAACCCCAAATGCTTGATAGAGCTCAACCTAGAAAGTGTATTTAGCCAGTCAGGAATTTATTCAGAAACCGTAATTATTAAATCTATGTGAGGGGATATTTGAAGAGTTGGAGTTTTGTTCAATGGACCATACATATACGAGCCAGCCAAACACAGCGAGAAAACCAGCGCTGACTCCAGTCGCCATCAGATTGGCAACTCCTGACATTCCAAAACCTTTGAGAGAAACTGAGACGATTTGCGTTTCTCTGTCTGTTTTTTTTTATCGTTCAACTTCTAGTTCAGTTTTTCACCTTTTCACACAGTGTAATGAAGGCCAGTTGAGCAAGTGGAACAAGTGATTTTATTGATGATTGTGGAAAGCAGCGATTTCATAAGCACCGTTTCTTCTCATACTTTTTCCATTAAGTACGATTAAAAAGACAACTGAAAAGCATAATGTTAAAAAATGTTATTCCAGGCAAAGGCAATTAATTTTATTTACATGTTTTATGTAAACACAAAAAAAAATCATCACTCAGACACATTGGTTATTCTGGCACGGAACACATTGGCTTAATGTCAATAAAAGAGCTTTGCAAAATTACATTTTTCAAAATCACATTTACATCTTACCACAAAGAGTCAGTTCCTTCAGTTTTTTTTGTCCATTTTTTAAGCTCCAAGGATTGCTGCAATTCTCGCCAGCACAATTGTGTCTCTCAGCACCCGTTTTAGAAAAGAATTTTTTAGCACAAACTGAATGGCTTGTCTCCACTGTGCGTTCTTGTGTGGTTTCGTAAATGTGACTTTTCAGAGAAGCATTTCCCACAAACTGAGCAGGAAAAAGGTTTTTCACCACTGTGTGTTCTTGTGTGACTTGTTAAATATGATTTTAGAGAAAAGCTTTTACCACAAACCAAACAGGAAAATGGTTTTTCTCCAGTGTGTGATCTTGTGTGATTTATTAAATCAGACTTTCGAGAGCAACTCTTGCCACAAACTGAGCAGGAAAAAGGGTTTTCTCCACTGTGATTTCTTGTGTGTTCTGTTAAACTTGCCTTTCGAGAGAAGCATTTTCCACCAACTGAGCATGAAAAAGGGTTTTCTCCAGTGTGTAATCGAGTATGTGTTTTTAAATTCCACTTAAAAGAAAAGCTTTTGCCACAAACTGAGCAAGAAAAATGGTTTTCTCCAGTGTGTGTTCTTGAGTGAATTATTAAATGAGACCTTCGAGAGAAACTCTTGCCACAAACTGAGCAGGAAAAAGGTTTTTCTCCACTGTGTGTTCTTGCGTGGCTTGTTAAATGCGACTTTCGAGAGAACCTCTTGGCACAAACTGAGCAGGAAAAAGGTTTTTCTCCAGTGTGTATTCTTGTGTGACTTGTTAAACTTGAATTTTGAGAGAAGCATTTTCCACAAACTGAGCAGGAAAAAGATTTTTCAACACTGTGTCTTCTTGTGTGGATTTTTAATTGAAACTTTTGAGAGAAACTCTTGCCACAAACTGAGCAGGAAAAAGGTTTTTCTCCATTGTGCGTTCCTGTGTGCCTTACTAAATGAGACTTCCGAGAGAAGCTTTTGCCACAAACCGAGCAGGAAAAAGGTTTTTCACCACTGTGTGTTTTTCTGTGCCCTTTTAAAGACAGCTTTGAAGTGAATGAGTCAGTGTGACATGCCCTTTCACCTTTGGCTTGCCCATCATCATCATAATCATCATTATCATCATTGTCATGAGCGTCTGATAATGTGTCCTCATTATGTACTTGTGATGGCCCCCAGTGGTCTTCATCACCTTCTGTTGTCATGTGATGACTTGAGCTGCTGCTTGCAGGCTCCGCCCCTCTGTTGTCCTGACTCTCATCCTTGTTTTCATCTTCAGTCTTTATAGGGACAACGTTCAGTGGTGACTTGTTGATCTCCTCCTCCTCCTCCTCCTCCTTTTTGATGTGAGTCCAGTCTGGCTCCTCTTTCACAGAACGGAGACCATTTTCACTGACATCTGGAGAAAGACAAATTTGGTTTGGTCAAGTCAAAGCTCAGGCGGCGACTTTGTCTTATATTGTTTCTACCATGCTACCTTGACTTGTGCCCGCCGCACACGGAGCAATGCGTGCGACCCCATCTTGGACCGGACCATGGGGGCATTTCACAAAATTACGTCCTACGATGTAAACCTCCCTATAGCAGCATAACTGTGATAAACGAGCATTTAAAAAGGAAGCACGTTGCGGCCGATGCCCGATTTCATTCCTGACATAGTCACAGACGTTTCTGGAAGCGAGCTGAAGTTAGCACACACAGGCTATTGTGTGCGTCTGATGGAACACCTGTTGCTGGACCCTAACTTATTGATGGGGGCCATCGCAGCATAATGTCATTGATAAAATAGGAATCCTTCAAGCGAAATATGTTTTCAAGTATTTCATTTTGCATTTATAGATAGTTTCATCGTGGGTACTTTTTGCTTCCATTATAATCTGGATCCCTAAAAGAATTAAAGGGGCCCTGGAATCAGAGTCGCTATTTATTGTATGATTTACGTTTGTTTTTTTTTACCCAAAATGATATTTATCCTGCGAGTAAGTTCAGACATTACCCTTTTTATTTTTATAAAATTTCTGTTTTGAAATAAATTTTAAAACAAAATTACGTTTGAAGAGTAAAGGTTCTTACGCATAAGCATTAAGCATATATATATATATATATATATATATATATATATATTTATATATATATGTATACACATATATATATATATATATATATATATATGTATGTATATATTTGGGCGGGCGGGCGGGCGGGCGGACGGGCGGGCGGACGGACGGACGGATGGATATATATATATATGTATATATATATATATATACACACACACTTTTTTTTTATTGAAGGTGCAACGCTACTACACGGATTTTCAGTTTTCGCGGGTGGTCTCGGTCCCCATAAACCGCGATAACTGGGGGTTCACTGTATTTCGATTGCTGGCATTATTTTAAACACTTACGGAACCGAAGGTCAATTATTTAATTTAGCAGGTTCATATTTACTGAATATGTTCAACATTGATTGTTAAAGATGTGCTCTCAAAGTCCTTACTTTGTTACGTATGTTTATGATGTATTACTTTGTCACATGCTTGCTTATGATGTGCCGCCCCTTTCATCCCTTTTATCCTTTGTAGCCTCAGAATAAAATCACTTCTTCCACACTGTCAGACGAGACAGGTTGTGTGCAGTTATTCCTCTGTCAATACAGAAATTCTGGTTTGCTGATCCTGAAAATAGTTGGACGCGATACTACTGCTGCGTAGTACCACTCTGCCAACATTGATTAAACAAAAAGCATTTTTCAAATGAATGTAGAAGTACAGTGCATCGATAAGATTGGCTGGGATTGTAGTCATGGTGTTTACTGATGCATTCATATGCTAAATTTATATGACTTAGTTTAAATGTAAGACCTCAAAATTGCACACATAGTATTTTCATGACCCACACTCTCATTCAGAACAAACAGATTCAGTCTGCTCAGGTCAAACTGATGACAAACCAGATAGCACTTCATGGACAAATACGACAAAACACATTCTCCACATAGGCCATAGAAGATTGAAACATATCAAGTTGGGCCGGGGAGGACGTCACCGGGACGCTATCAAGAACACATAATTTGATCTGGGAAAACATACACCACACAATCTGTACACTGACGAGATTACAGGGGAATGAGAGACGGAGAGACTGCCGCCTGCCTGAGAAGGTCAGCCTTGGACGTGGAACGTGGGCCGGGCCGGGGGAAGGAGCAAGGAGGACCGATTCAACCTACATGACCCTTGACAAAGAAAACCTTCTCTAAAATGTGAGGCTGGGCTGAGATCAGCGTAACATTTTTCGATAGTACTCGTCCGAGTACAGTTTCTCGTCAGATTAAGAAAAAGCCGCCCAGATATCTGTATTTGTACTATTTCCCGAACTCCAGAAATCGAAGAAACTTAAATATCAAAACTCCAATCAGTTGTTGTTGAGTCTTTATTTGGTTCTTTTCTTTTTGAGTACAAAAAACGAACACGCTATGGAGTAAGTTTGGCTTTTAAGATTCATTTACGAAATGTTTCTGATTTTCTCGGTGGCTCAACTCCAACAGTGGATATAAAAATACACTACATCTGTCAGCATAGTTTTGAAACACGATGACATGACATACTAAATTTTTTTAACAACATATAAAAACCGGAATAAGTAAAATGTTAAATATTCAGTTCAAATTTTAAACTGAGAAAAAAAACACGGAGTTTATCCCCCACTAATGGTTATTCTTTGGCATTTATTTTCTGGACTGATTTCATTTGGCATAAACAAATGTTCAGCAAACCGGCAAGTAAACGGCAATATTTAAAAATAAAACGGCAATAACCTTGAACGATTGTCCCAAACAACTTAATGTTGTGATGCATATTTTTAACGATAAAAAGTCGTTCTTTACAAAGCAAATGAGAGTTAGACGTGTACAAACCTGCTTCGTTCTCTTCTTTTATTCCACAAAGTTCCACTTTGTACTTGGGTGTCGTTCTTTCACACATTTTCAAACGTCAATCTCAACAAATCCGCACTTGGTCTCTGCTTGGCGATAACTCGTGTGCTTCTCTTTGTTCGACGAGACGAATGAAAGAGCGACGGTCTTCAAAGTCGCACAGAAAGGACTTCCTGTTCGTCACGAAAGCGGAAGAACAGGACACACCCCGCTGTGATATGATTGGCTGCTGGCTGTGTCGAGCACTGTCACCAACTCACCGACAGATGTCGCCATTTGCAATGCAAATCATTGTTATCTTCTAAACATTGGAAAAACGTACGATTTGAACCGTATGCATATGAAGAAACATTTTAGTTCCCAAATATGAACTTGAGAGATGTATTGAATTTTATTTTTGTTGCTGGTTTTGTTTATACATCTGACACCATGTTGTTGGTTGGATAGTATTCCAAATGTATTTCCCTATTTTTAACAGTTGACATGATAAAGTGATACTTTATGTCAACATATTTGCACTTTTTACAGGGTTTTTCGCCAGGTTGTGATGTGACTGCGAATTTTAAATGAAAATATGTCACTGTTTTATTACTTAACTGTTATTGTGTTCGAAAATGATTTAGGTATTTCTTGAAGTACTTTAATATTTCATTATTCGTTTCAGTATTCATTAAACTACAATAATTCACTATTAATTTCAAGATTCATTGAACTGCTTTAGGATTAATTTAGTATTCAATGTTTAATCGTGACAGTATTTACTTTTTAAATTTTTGTTTCACCATTTTGTTCAATCTTAATCTTATGGAAAATCATTTAGCAAGCACCAACACAAGGTTTTTAAAGATAAAGATAAAAATGTCCTTTAATAGTCCCACAATGGGTAAATCTGCAGTGTTACAGCAGCAAAGGTATAGATCACAGAGGCGGCGGCGCAATGTAGCCGTTAATGTATAACATTAGCAGCAGACATTCAGAAAAAGCAAACCTATGCGAATATACACAGTACAGTATATACGTAAATACACAAATCCCCATGTGTATATACACACTTACATCCCACAACATATACAAGCGTAAGGAAACACTCCGAATGTCTGTCTATGGTAAAGGAAATTAATAAAAATACTGCAATGAGAAGACGACTGCAATGGTAAATGAAGGATTGTATTGTGATTGCTGGCATTATTTTAAACACTGATACAGGACAGAAGGTCAATTATTTAATTTAGCAGGTTCATATTTACGGAATATTTTAAACATTGATGAAACAAGAAGCATTTATCAAATGAAACTAGAAGCACTGGTCACAAGAATGACTGGGATGGTAGGCCTGATGTTTACTGATTAATTATATTATTCTTGTTGTAGTACGGTAATTTGTCAATGGGTGGTGCTGTTGCTTAATGCTGTGACTTTGTGTATCGCGAAGAAGACTCTGTTTACTTCCGGTTTCTCTGCGCTGCTGTTATGTTGCTGGCTGTTGCGCACTTCAATAAAGAACGGCTCACGCCACAAATTCAACACCCCAGTGGTCTTCATCACCCTGTGATAACTTCAGCTGCTGCTTGGAGGCTCCGCCCCTTTGTTGTCCTCACTCTCACCCTTGTTTTCATCTTCAGTCTTTATAGGGACACAATTCAGTGGTGACTTGTTGATCTCCTCCTCCTCCTTTTTGATGTGAGTCAAGTCTGGCTCCTCTTTCACAGAACAGAGATAGTCTGCAGGACACAAAAAGACAAAACACACATTTGGTTTGGTCAAGTCAAACCTCAGGCGGTGACTTAATTGTTTCTACACTGCTACCTTGACTTGTGCCTGCCTCACATAGAGCAATGCGTGCCACCCGGATTTGGACCGGTCCATGGGGTAGGGGGGAATTTCACCAAATTAAACCTCCCTTTCATAGCAGCACGGCAGTGATAATCGAGCATTTAAATACATAAACACCCAAAAAAGGCCAAAAAATGGACAAAGCTGCATAAGGGTGATTTTATTTTATTTTTTTACATATGCTTTAGGAATGTTTGTATTTGAGAACGGTGTTTTTTTTGTGTCCACTGTGTGAAGGTTCATTTGTTCTGACATACCTTCTGATCCTAGGATCTGGTTTTTAGGAGATGTTGATATGATTCATGTGGATTGTCACAAATATAATTTGTTAGCCAGCACTGTTGGGAAAAAAATAGTACTCGTCAATTGGAAGTGTGAGAAGTCACCATCTTAGAGTCACAGGTTGAATGAACATTCTTCTTATTGTACGGCAGAAAATATTTTGTTTGGAGTTCGGAGGAAGCCCACAATCTTTGGAAAAATCTGGGGAAATTTCCTTTACATTATGCCAACGTTGTCTCCTTCCAGCATTTCTGTACTTGACAGGGGTTGTTCAAATATTTTTGGTTTAGCGGTAATGTAGCATAATATCTATTTATTTATATTTTTCATCTTGACCCTTAGTTGGATTTTTATACTTGCAAAAAAGATGTTTGATTGGTTTGTGTGTATGCTGTTTTGATGTTAATAAAAGCGAAATAAAAAAAAGGCAAAAACCTTGAACGCATTTTCCTCTAACAAATGGATGTGTTGATGCATATAGTTAACAATAGAAAGTTGTTCTTTACAAGCAACCAAACCTTGACCCAGAGAGTCTCAACAACTATAGCCCGGTTTCAAATCTTCCGTTTATTGCAAAAATTCTTGAAAAGGTCGTAGCTCAAGAGGGACCTGATTCTCCACAGGAGATCACTTGTTTTTTCTTCATCTAAAACATCAAAGTCGTTGACGAGCTTGATGGAGTTTCTCGATTTGTAAAACCGATTTCTGGTCATGGTTTCCGCCACAATTTTCACTCTCGTACTTGAAGCGCAATACATTTGAATGTTTGGCTATCCTAGACAGCCCATGTCAATAGAATTTCCCAAAAATCTGCAGTAAAATTTCCTCTGCTTCTGGGAATGACCCTTTCTTGTCATTTGGAAAAAAAGAGCAAAATGGATGAAATAACTTCAAACGTCCACTACAAAGGACATGTTTTAAACACTTGAATACTAGGCTCAAATAGACTTAAAATAACTCAAACAACACTTTAACATGTTCATAAGAGTCTTATAAATAAAATGCCAACAGCATTTCAAGGCAAAATGTCTTTGATAAAAAGTATTAAACACTTACTTTTCCTCTTCCCATAAAAAGTGCTTGCACTGAGGGAAGCCATTTTCATCTACGGTGATGTCAAGGTAACAAACCACCCACCCCTACAAATCTGGTATCATTGGAAAGCTCTGAATGTCCTCAATAGAGCACAAAAAGAGTTAATGCAATTGGATGCACTGGGTGGGAGATATTTAGGTTTAAAAATGTCCTCTACAGAGGACAAATTTGAACTACTGGTCGTCAGGAGGATATTTCAATTTATATTTAAGCTTGCTTATGTAATAATACAATATTTATTCAATTATTTTAGTATGTAAAATTCTCAACAATTTAAACCTTTTTATTTCACACTTGAATATTTCTTAACATATTTGTTCTTTTGAATTTGGATGCAATTTAAATTATTACATCCATCCAGCCATTTTCTGCCGCTAATCCGGGGTCGGGTTATTGAATTAATTTTTTAAGTATTTTTTATCATTCAATATTTATTTCAAGATCAGGACTCTTCTAAATGAGTTCAATATTTATAAAATGTTTCTATATTTATTATTAATTGAATTAAGTCTGTATGTGGTTTCCAATTTTAAATTTTAATATTTTCCTATTTCAATATATAAATAATGCAATGTATAAAAAATATAATACAGCATGAAAAAAAATATTTGGTATATTTGACAAAATTATAGTTTTTCCAAAGTGAGATTTTGCTTAGCAACAAACGCCAAACCCTTGATGGAGCTCAACCTAGAAAGTGTATTTAGCAAGTCAGAAATTTATTCAGAAAGCGTAATATTAAATGTATGTGAGGGGATATTTGAAGAGTTTGAGTTTTGTTCAATGGACCATTCATATACGAGCCAGCCAAACACAGCGAGAAAACCAGCGCTGACTCCAGTCGCCATCAAGTTGCCAACTCCTGACATACCAAAACCTTTGAGAGAAACTGAGACGATTTGCGTTTCTCGGTCTGGTTCTTTTTATCGTTCAACTTCTAGATCTGTTTTTCACCTTTTCACGGCATAATGAAGGCCAGTTGAGCAAGTTGGACAAGTGATTTTATTGATGATTGTGGAAGGCAACGATTTCATAAGCACTGTTTCTTCTCACACCTTTTCCATTAAATACGATTAAAAAGACAATAGAAAAGCATAATGTTAAAAAATGTTATTCCAGGCAAAGGCAATTTATTTTCTTTACATGTTTGATGTAAACACCAAAACAAATCATCATCACTCAGACACATTGCTTCTTCTGGCACGGATCACATTGGCTTAATGTCAATAAAAAAGCTTTGTAAAATTCAATATACCATATTTTATTCAAAATCAAAATTTACATCTTACCACAAAGAGTCAGTTCCTTCAGTTTTTTGTTTTCTTTTTTTAAGCTTCAAGGATCGCTGCTTTTCTCACCAGCACAATTGTGACTCTCTGCATTCTGTTTAGTGGAGAATTTTTTAGCACAAACGCTGCAACTGAATGGCTTTTCTCCATTGTGTGTTCTTGTGTGGCGTCGTAATTGCGAGTTATGATAGAAACTCTTTCCACAAACTGAGCAGGAAAAAGGTTTTTCTCCACTGTGTGTTCTTGTGTGGATTGTCAAATGCGACTTTTGAGAGAAACGCTTGCCACAAACTGAGCAGGAAAAAGGTTTTTCACCACTGTGTGCTGTTGTGTGTTTTGTGAAACTTGCCTTATGAAAGAAACTCTTGCCACAAACTGAGCAGGAAAAAGGTTTTTCACCACTGTGTGTTCTTGTGTGGATTTGTAAATTTGACTTTGTTGAGAAGTATCTTCCACAAACTGAGCAGGAAAAAGGTTTTTCTCCAGTGTGTGTTCTTGTGTGGCGTCGTAATTGCGAGTTATGATCAAAACTCTTTCCACAAACTGAGCAGGAAAAAGGTTTTTCTCCACTGTGTGTTCTTGTGTGGATTGTTAAATTTGACTTTTGAGAGAAACTCTTGCCACAAACTGAGCAGGAAAAAGGTTTTTCACCACTGTGTGCTGTTGTGTGTTTTGTGAAACTTGCCTTATGAAAGAAACTCTTGCCACAAACTGAGCAGGAAAAAGGTTTTTCTCCACTGTGTGTTCTTGTGTGTTCTGTTAAACACTTCTTATGAGAGAAGCATTTTCCACAAATTGAGCAGGAAAAAGGTTTTTCTCCACTGTGTGTTCTTGTGTGTTCTGTTAAATGTGACTTTTGAGAGAAGCATTTTCCACAAATTGAGCAGGAAAATGGTTTTTCTCCACTGTGTGTTCTTGTGTGGTTGGTTAAATGCGACTTTTGAGAGAAACGCTTGCCACAAACCGAGCAAGAAAATGTTTTTTCTCCACTGTGTGTTTTTGTGTGCGGTTTTAAAGACAACTTTGAAGTTAATGAGTCAGTGTGACATGCCCTTTCAGTTTTGGCTTGCCCATCATCATCATCATCAGGAGAGCGTGATAATGTGTCCTCATTATGTACTTGTGATGGCCCCCAGTGGTCTTCATCAACTTCTGTTGTCACGTGATGACTTGAGCTGCTGCTTGGAGGCTCCGCCCCTCTGTTGTTCTCACTCTCATCCTTGTTTGCATCTTCAGTCTTTATAGGGACAAGGTTCACTGGTGACTTGTTAATCTCCTCCTCCTCCTTTTTGATGTGAGTCAAGTCTGGCTCCTCTTTCACAGAACAGAGATCGTTTTCACAGACGTCTGCAGGACACAAAAAGACAAATTTGGTTTGGTCAAGTCAAAGCTCATGCGGCAACTTTGTCTTCTATTGTTTCTACCGTGCTACCTTGACTTGTGCCTGCCGCATACGGAGCAATGTGTGCAACCCCAACTTGGACCGGACCATGGGGGCATTTCACAAAATTACGTCCAACCATGTAAACCTCCCTTTAGCAGCACAACAACAGTGATAAACGAGCAATTAAAAAGTAAGCACGTTGCGGCTAATGCCGATTACATTCCTGACATAGTCACAGACGTTTCTGGAAGCTAAGCGAAGTTAGCACACACAAGCTATTGTGTGCGTCTGATGGAACACCTGTTGTGGGACCCGAACATATTGATGGGGGCCACTGGGGGCCATCGCAACATAATGTCATTGATAAAATAGGAATCCTTCAAGCGAAATATGTTTACAAGTATTTCTTTTTGCATTCAGAGATAGTTTCATCGTGGTTATCGTATTTTCGCGACCATCAGGCGCACTTTAAAGTCTTAAATCTTCCCCAAAACAAATGATGCGCCTTGTAATGCGACTCGCCTATTATATGGACTATGGATCCCCTGCTTGAAAATGGCAGTCTGTTCGGCACGAAAGTGGAAGAACAGGACACACCCCGCTGTGATATGATTGGCTGCTGGCCGTGTGGGGCACTGTCATCAACTCACCGACAGATGTCACCATTTGCGATGCAAATCATTGTCATATTCTTCTAAACATCGGAAAAACTTCAGATTTAAACCGTATGCAAATGAACAAACATTTTAGTTCCCAAACATGAACTTGACAGATTAATTAAACTTAACTTTTGTTTCTGGTTTTGTTGTTGCCACCATGTTGTCGGTTGGACAGTATTCCAAATGTCATGCCATGTCATTATCCACACCGCTTATCCTGTACTGGGTCGCGGGAGGGTGCTGGAGCTGACGTGATAAAGTTTTTCTTAATGTCAACATATTTGCACCTTTGCCTTTTTACAGGCTTTTTCGCCAGTGCTATGGTGCCTTGATTGTCCTCAAAAACAATTAGTCGCTCTTTATTTTTTGCATGAGATATTTTTTTATCTCCCAAGGGGATAGTTCACGTGGATTGAGCTCTTAAGTAACTAAAAAAGTAAAAGAAAAAAATAATTAAGGTTCTTTAAGAATATGAATATGCAAGAAAGAAATCTCTCAGCTCAACATTTCACATTGTCGTTTGTCAAATGTTGATAAATTGTATTTTTCATTTGGGATTTGTCTGTTTTTCATTTATTTGCACGTCACTATTTAAGTATTTTTTTCTTTTACTATTCTTTACCTCTATCAGTATTTAATTCGATTTTCATGGAATTATTTAAGCTTGCTTATGTAATACTACAATATTTATTCAATTTATTTAATACATAAAAATTATTTAAATATTTTTTAATTATTTTTATTTAAATCTTGAATATTTGTCAACATATTTGTTCATTTAAATATGAGTGCAATTATTTTATTTATTTATTGCAATAATTAATACTTAAAATTTCATTCATTATTTTTTATCTTTCAAAATTCGTTCAATATTTATTAAATGTTTCTATATTTATTATGAATTTAATTAACTCAGTATGTGGTTGTGAATTTTAAATTGAAATATGTCGCTGTTTTATTATGTAAATGTTAGAGTGTTAAAAAATATTTCGGTATTTATTTAGGTACTTAAATATTTAATTATTCGTTTCAGTATTCATTAAATTACGGTGATTCACTTTTGCAATTCAGACGCGCAGCAACGAACTGCGTAATGCGGATCCTCTCCTCCGTGGTGACGAAAAAAAAGAAGCGGGAAGATTTACGAAAGCAGGAACGGACCGTGCATCAGCAGAGCGATAAATACACTGTGTTCAGGAGGCGCACACGATATTTGTGCCTTTCTTCATTTTTACTTTGTTTATTAATGTACATTGTTTGCATTGGCCTCAAGGACTCATTCGGCGTGTATGTATTTGTAGTTTTCACTGTGTCACGTGATTTCCTAAAGCCATCAAAGGAAGAGAAATAAAAAAAGAAAATCTGGACATCAGTCTGAATCGTGGCCTTTTCGCTGGACCGGTGTAGCTACACTCTTGACATTCCAAAATCTTTGAGAGAAACTGAGACTACTTGCATTTATCTTTCTTGTTCTATTTAAAGTTCAACTTCAAGTTCAGTTTTTCACCTTTTCACAGCGTAATGAAGGCCAGTTGAGCAAGTGGAACAAGTGATTTTATTGATGATGGTGGAAGGCACCGATTTCATAAGCACCGTTTCTTCTCACACCTTTTCCATTAGGTATGATTAAAAAGACAACTGAAAAGCATAATGTTAACAAATGTTGTTCCAGGCAAAGGCAATTAATTTTATTTATGTTTGATATAAAGCCACTGATGGTGTAGTGGTACACTTGCCCGAGTTGTGTGCAGGCAGCGTGGGTTCAGTTCTCACTCAGTGACGGTGTCTATGTCTGCCCTGAGATTGGCTGGTGACCAGTTCAGGGTGTAGTGCGCCTTTCGCCCGGAGTCAGCTGAGATAGGCTCCCGCACCCTCCCGCGACCTTGTACCGGACAAGCGGTGTGGATAATGACATCACATGTTTGATATAAAAACAAAAAAAATCATCATCACTCAGACACAATGGTTCTTCTGGCAATGATCACATTGGCTTAGTGTCAATAAAAAAGCTTTGCAAATTTCAATTTATCATATTTTATTCAAAATCACATCTTACCGCAAAGAGTCGGTTCCTTCAGTTTTTTTTTCTCCTTTTTTTAAGCTTCAGATCGAATTTTTTAGCACAAACGCTGCAACTGAATGTCTTGTCTCCACTGTGCGTTCTTGTGTGGATTCGTAAATTTGACTTTACAGAGAAAGATTTACCGCAAACCGAGCAGGAAAAAGGTTTTTCTCCACTGTGTGTTCTTGCGTGGCTTGTTAACGTTGAGTTTTGAGAGAAGCTTTTACCACAAACTGAGCAAGAAAAATTGTTTTCTCCAGTGTGCTTTCTTGTGTGGCTTGTCAAACTTGACATATCAGAGAAGCTTTTGCCACAAACTGAGCATGAAAAAGGTTTTTCACCACAGTGTGTTTTTGTGTGAATTTGTAAATTTGACTTTCTAGAGAAGTATCTTCCACAAACTGAGCAGGAAAGAGGTTTTTCTCCAGTGTGTGTTCTTCTATGTTTTGTTAAATTTGACTTTTGAGAGAAACTCTTGCCACAAACTGAGCAGGAAAAAGGTTTTTCTCCACTGTGTGTTCTTGTGTGGTTTGTTAAATGCGACTTTTGAGAGAAACTCTTGCCACAAACTGAGCAAGAAAAAGGTTTTTCTCCAGTGTGTGTTCTTGTGTGCGTTTTTAAACCTGACTTTTGAGAGAAACTCTTGCCACAAACTGAGCAGGAAAATGTTTTTTCTCCACTGTGTGTTCTTGTGTGGTTTGTTAAATGCGACTTTTGAGAGAAACTCTTGCCACAAACTGAGCAAGAAAAAGGTTTTTCTCCAGTGTGTGTTCTTGTGTGCGTTTTTAAACCTGACTTTTGAGAGAAACTCTTGCCACAAACTGAGCAAGAAAAAGGTTTTTCTCCAGTGTGTGTTTTTTTGTGCAGTTTTAAAGACAACTTTGAAGATAATGAGTCAGTGTGACATGCCCTTTCACCTTTAGTTTGCTCATTATCATCATCATCGTCACGAGCGCCTGATAATGTGTCCTCATTTTGTGCTTGTGATGGCCCCCAGTGGTCTTCATCACCTTTTGTCACGTGGTGATTTGAACTGCTGCTTGGAGGCTCCGCCCCTCTGTTGTCCTCACTCTCATCCTTGTTTTCATCTTCAGTCTTTATAGGGACAACGTTCACTGGTGACTTGTTGATCTCCTCCTCCTCCTCCTCCTTTTTGATGTGAGTCAAGTCTGGCTCCTCTTTCACAGAACGGAGATCGTTTTCACTGACGTCTGCAGGACACAAAAAGACAAACACAAATTTGGTTTGGTCAAGTCAAACCTCATGCGCCGACTTTGTCTTATATTGTTTCTACCGTGCTACCTTGACTTATGCCTGCCGCACACGGAGCAATGCGTGCGACCCCAACTTGGACCGGACCATGGGGGCATTTCACAAAATTACGTTCGACGATGTAAACCTCCCTTTTGATGCCCGATTTAATTCCTGACATGGTCACAGACGTTTCTGGAAGCGAGCTGAAGTTAGCACACACAGGCTATTGTGTGCGTCTGATGGAACACCTGTTGTGGGACCCTAACTTATTAATGGGGGCCACTGGGGGCCATCGCAACATAATGTCATTGATAGAATAGGAATCCTTCAAGTGAAATATGTTTACAAGTATTTCTTTTTGCATTTAGAGAAAGTTTCATCGTGGGTATTTTTGCTTCCATTATAATCTGGATCCCTAAAAGAATTAAAGGGGCCCTGGCATCAGAGTCGCTATTTATTGCATGATTTACGTTTTTTTTTTTTTTTTGCCCAAAATGACATTTAGCCTGCGAGTACGTTCCGACATTACCCTTTTTATTTTTTATAAAATTTCTGTTTTTAAATAAATTTTAAAACAACATTATGTTTGAAGAGTCAAAATCCCAACACATAAGCATTAAGCAACAACACTTTCACTCTGACTTTCATGTTGACATATTTGAATAATGACTGTACATTTTAAAGTTATCCAATATGTATTCAAATTCGACGAAGATACACCATAATATTTTAAGAGTTCACTGAATTATTTTGGAACTGCAATGATGCTTAACAGCCAGAGGGTGTCAGTAATGAGTAACAAAGTAACACAAGACCTCCCACTGATACATCATGATTGTCATTTGGATAAATTACCAGGAACTATGAGTTGCGGGGGAGATGCAAACCACCTGGGCCACAGGAACTTTATGACCGGGAAATAAATGTTCCTGGCCTTGTTGGTAGAAAAGGGGGTTGTGGCGTACTCCCTTTTTAAGCCCATAGTAAGCCAAAGATGCAGATGCATTCCTTGCAGCATGCGCTTGTTCACTGATGAGATCCGTGCAACCCTGGATGGATGCATTAAATGTATTTTAAATGTTTGGATGGGGTGAAACGATGCACACGTGCACAAAACAGTGCAGGGCCACCCGAGGTTCATTGACTCTCACCCGACCAAGCCAGTACAAAGTTCATAAATAAATAAGACCAATACGCACTTGATATTTTAAAAAAAAATTTATATTCTTAGTTTTATTCACTAAAATTGATCAATTGCCATTGATGTTTCGCCGCAGTGTGTACATTTTTTAGAGTCGGGCAGAATTCCTTCCGTAAGGAATTGCTTGAACAAGATATAAAAACCAGAAAATGTGTTAAATAATCAGTTCAAATTTTAAACTGGGAAAAAAAACATGGAGTTTACCCCCCACTATTGGTTATTCTTTGGCATTTATTTTCTGCACTGATTTCATTTGGCATAAACAAATGTTCGGCAAACCGACACAGGGTTCGCGGTTAACCGCTTCCCGATTGCCCGGGGCAAGTGAAATTTGGCCACGTGCAAGATAAAATTATGGGCAACTTGCCCGACCGGGCAAGCATTTTTTTAAGCAGCCAAATATCTTTAATTTCGACGAAAACTGTGGTGTGATCCGTTTGTGTGCACTGCATGGTGATGGTTTAACCCAGACACCCCCTTATGTTGTGGTATGGTCCATTGGCCTTATCGGGGGCAATGGGCGGGCGCTACGGGGATCAGTTAGTTCAGTGAATGTCGAGTTAAAGTGGACGTCAATAAATCCCGCAGTATTGGAACTCGCTGTAGTTGCATCCTCATTTGAAGTTTGAAAAACACAACAAAAACCGACGATATTTCGGCCGAAAATTGACAGCCGGAAGTTTTCTTACCTTCTGCGCATGTTTACAAGTAGCGACGAGTTCGTTCAAATCCAAACATTTCGGATTCCTCTGACATGACTAAAATAGCTCGAATATTTTTAAGTAGACAATTCAGTTGCGAGTAAGGGAGGGAGTAATATTTGATTATTGGCTGTTAATTCATTAGCTCCATGATGTGACCTGACATAGTGTCAGTGACTGTGTTCTGTTTATGCTATGAAACTTATGGAGGCAGCGCCACAGGCACTGGTCTTAAAGGAATACACAAATTTCCCACACTCATAATTTACTCATGTGATTCCTCAATTAATAGGCTCTCCTGGATTTAAAATTGATAATCGGGATTGCTGTCATATCGTTTTCCCAATTTATTTTAATTATTAAAACTACAATTAACATTTTCAATAACTGCACAGGATGATACATGCTGTTGTGAGTAGGGTTTCATGGTTGATGATGAAAACAAGATTAATTTATGTTTATCAGATTATATGTTTATTTACATTTGTGGCGCACATTTTACAACCATAAACATTTTATTCTTAGAGAAAAAAAATTGTCACTTGGCCAAGTCGGGCAAGTAATTTGGCCACTCGGGCAAGTCAAATTTTAGTGGCACTTGCCCTATGGGCAAGCAGTTTTTAAAGTTAACCGCGAACCCTGCATATATACACTTTACGCAAGTGTCCAAATTCACGTGGCCTCCGAGAACTAGCCTTATAATCTGTCCTCGTTTCCATGGAGTTTCCATGGAGACGGGCCCTGAGTGAAGGCTACGAGAATGCAACCTTCGCAGCCTTAAAATCCTCGCTCTTCCTCTACGCCGTTCTACACTCGCAAGATGCAAACTACCGAAGCCACGTGTTCCGCCTCATCGGAGTGCACTTTCAGGTGTAAGTATAAGTTATTTATATGCAATATTAAAACATCACTCATGAGAAATATTGGGCAGCATTGTTTGGATATTTAGCTCCAGATTAAGATAATTTTATTAGTTGCGATATCGGCCAAATGTAACTAAGGTAGCTCTAAGAACTATTGCATAGGAGGTAGGGCTGGGCGATAAACCGAAAATTTACCGTTACCGAAATTTAGTACAATGACCGAAATCATTTTGCCCATGTCGGTAAATTCGGTGTTTAAAAAAAAGAAAAAAGAAAAGCCTTTTCTGTCTGCGGCAATGTTCATGCCCCTTTAAGACCGCAACAGCGCCTCTAGTCACGTGACTCCAACAGTCTGCTCGAGAAAGAAAACAGACGTCGCTGTCGTAGCTGGGATTCAAATCCAGAAGCTTTTTCACCACCCACAACACAACCATGCTGTGCTGAAAGTTCAAAGTGAGAAGCAAGGTTTGACAAGTGACAACAGCCCATGAACGGAGGCGACACCATACGAGAGAACGTCTCAGAGGAGGACGCAATAGCCTAGCACATAGCTAAAGATAAAGCTCCTCTAGTTCCAGTGGCGCGCACAGGATTTAAACGCTCCATGGAAGCCATATTTCCCGATATGGACAACATCGGGCCGGAAGCTTAGACATGTCAAGCATTTTGCATCTACATCCGACTTGTGGTCGGGTCGCAACATGGATCTCTGATTGAGCCTGACTGTGCATTACATAGATGACAAGTGGCGACTGCGCACCAGAGTACTCGAGACGGCACATTTTCCCGATGATGCCCACTTGTTTATTTGGCTTGCATTGACATTTTCTTTCATTTTGTTTAGCATTTTTTTATTTGACATTATTTACATCATGAGAGCATCTTGGCGCAATCTATTTGCAGAAAAAGATTTTGCAAGAGGTACCCTTTTTTTTGTGACATTGTTCAAGTCATGCAAAGCAAGCTATTTTGGAATTTATACAAATGATTTTTGTACTTTTATTTTTCATTGAAAGTAATGTGTACCAGTTGGTCAATAATAAAAACAGTCAATATGCATTTCCTGCATTTATTTTGATTTTTTTTAGTCCACGGGGGGAATTTATCGTGCATTTATCGTTATCGAGGTAAAATTGGTCAATTTCTCGCGATATTGATTTGAGGTCATATCGCCCAGCCCTAATAGGAGGTACGGCTGAAACATTTGAATTGCCTTATTTCTGCATGTTAGCATTATTTTATTTAATCTTTTCCTTACGTTTTAGGGAGCAAGGAGATGACCGCGCTGATCAAGCTGTGCGGGGAGTACGACAGCCTCTTTACAGGGGCCAAGTTCTCCGCAGCCACAGCATGGAGGCAAAAATACAATTTCTAGCAGGAAAAATATTTGACGGGTTATTGTCTTATTTCCATCCATTTAAACTCAAAATATCAAGAAGAAAACGCATAAGAATGGCGAGACCCACTATAGCAATTTTATTCCATTCATCAGCCATTTGTGTTTGAATTAGATTTGCGCTAACACGCAGCTGTTTATTCTAGCACAGAATGTGCCCTGTATAAATTCCATGTACCCCCGACAATGTGCTCCCCAATTACTGATATTAACGAATGATATAATCTGCATGTTACCCATAACACCAGGATTTCTGACTAATATTTGCATCTTTTTTACCCGTTTTTTCTTCCTTTATTTTTGCATGTATTTTTATTTATTTAATACAGTACCATCGTGGAAAAACTTCAGCTGCAAGGCAAAGTTACGCCCCTACAGGCAAAAAAAAAAATGGGATAATTTAAAAATTAAGTATAAAGTATGGAAGTCCACATTTTTTTTTCTTGTGTGTGAAAATGAAGATATAATTGTTTTAATCTTTTTGCTTCTTTTCATATAAAGGATTGCGAGCGAGCGAGCCTGCGCATGTATTTTAAATGTTTGGATGAGGTGAACTACGCACATGTGCACAAAACTGTGCAGGGCCACCCGAGGTTCATTGACACTCACCCGACTACGCCAGTACAAAGTTCATAAATAATTAAGACCAATACGTACTTTTTTTTTTAACTTATTGTGTTTTATCCACTAAAATTGATCAACCGCCATTAATGTTTTCGCCGCAGTGTGCACATATTTTAGATTCAAGCAGAATTCCTTCCATAAGGAATTGCTTGAACAAGATATAAAAAACAGAAAATGCAAAATGTTAAATTTTCAGTTCAAAATTTATACTGGGAAAAACACGGAGTTTACCCCCCACTATTGGTAATTCTTTGGCATATATTTTCTGCACTGATGATTTGGCAAAAACAAATGTTCAGCAAACCGACAAGTAAAAGGCAATATTTAAAAATAAAACGTTAATAACCATGAACGATTTCCCCAAACAACTTAATGTTGTGATGCATATTTTTTAACGATAGAAAGTCGTTCTTTACAAAGCAAATGAGAGTTAGACGTGTACAAACCTGCTTTGTGTAGCACAAGATGAGGCTGGTTCCAACCTTCGCCCAGCAGTTGAAGATGTTGCTCGTTCTCTTCTTTTTTTCCACAAAGTTCCTCTTTGTACTTGAGTGTCGTTCTTGCGCACATTTTCAAACGCCAATCTCAACAAATCCGCACTTGAGCTCTGCTTGGCGATAACTCGTGTGCTTCTCTTTGTTCGACGAGACAAATGAAAGATGGCGTCGTTTTTTTTTTTTTTTTTTTTTTTTAATAACAAACTTTATTGAACATTTTAAATAGACAGTACAACACAACAGTATCACAAGTTCACTTCAGGTATTAAACTAACATATACATTTTCATCTTTAAATATAATTTACAACGAAGGGTAATGAATGTAGAAAAAAATGTATATTATAAAATAAAATAAAAATACACAGTAAAACAGGAACAATGTCTCTGGATATATGTAATTAAGGCTTTTAAAGGAAAAAGGCATTCAAAAATGTCAATATCTTGTTGCTTTTCTTGTTGTTAATTAATTTAATCGAGTTAAATATGGATTTCAATTCGATCAGGAAAGGGGTAAATCTGGGAGAGGATCTTGAGAATTTCTGTTTGTAGATAAAAAATTTTGCATAAAGAATGATGAAATTAATTAAGTATGCAAAATTGTTATCGTTTGGGTTACTATAATAGCAAACAATATCCTTCAGATTAAGAACACAGGGGGTTTCAGATGGTTTAAAGAAATGAAACGTTAAATCAGCCCAAAATTGCTTTGTGATCATACAGTCAAAGAATAAATGAGAAATTGTCTCAGTTTCATTCCCACAGAAAGAACAAATATTGCTAATATCAATAAATTTGGAAATTAAGGAATTAACCGGATATATATTATGTAAGATATTAAAATGTATCATCTTGGCTTTATTAGTAATACAGTATTTATCAGGTAAAAGCCATGCTTTTTTCCAATTTACGTCCAAAATCTGAGAATTCCAAAAAGATTTTTCTCTGGGCACAATTTTGTTATTTTTTAATAGAATTCGTCGTATATGCTGATTATTACATCTTATGTCTATTAATTCAATTCCGTCTAGTGTTAAAATAGAATCTGTAGGAGCAGCTTTACTATATTTTAAGTGGTTTGCCATAAGCTGAATCAGACCATTAGGAATGGCACGTATTACTAAATTAAAGATTTTGAAAGGAATTGGAAAGTTGTGTACAGACATGAATTGCTCATAAGATAGCATATTACCCAATTCATCAAATAAATTTAGGAGGTGATTAATTCCTTTTTCGTGCCATTTGGGAAGAAATAGAGACTTGTTTCGAACAAGTATATTGGAGTTGTTCCAAAGGAGAGTTTTGTGAGGTGAGAAATTGTGGACAAAGGCCAATACCCACGCAAGCAGGGCCTGTTGATAAAATTTGGAGAGTTTGATAGGTAATTTGGTTGGCACAAAATTACACTGAAGAAGAAAGCGAAGTCCTCCAATTTTGCTGAAGATGTAATTAGGAATAAAATACCAGATTGAATTTGGATTAGAGAGACACTTCCTTAACCAGGTGATCCTAAATGTGTTAAGAACATCACAGAAATTCAGGACTTCAAGCCCCCCCTCCGCTTTGCAATTAGCTAGTACTCTATTCTTGAGTTTGTGGGATTTATTTTTCCAAATGAAATCTAAAAATATCTTATTTATTTCAGTGACTGTTGACTCTTTCACAAAAACAGACAAAGATGGATAAACAAGACGAGATAAACCTTCTGCTTTTGAGAGGAGTACCCTTCCTATTATAGATAAGTCCCTTTGGAGCCATAAACCAAATATCTGTCGAGATTTTTTAAGTCTGTCTGAAAAGTTTAAATGCTGTCTAACTATAAGATTTTTAGATATGAAAATTCCTAAATACTTAACTGACGATTTCAAAGGGATATCATCCAATACAGAATCTTCGTAGTCATGTAAGGGTAGAATTTCACATTTGGTTTTATTTAGTTTTAATCCCGAAGCCTTGGAAAAGTCATCAATCAATGCTATAGAATGAGCTATCTGGTTTTTGTCTTTTAGGAATAAGGCGGTGTCATCTGCAAGTTGAGAGATTCTAAGTTCCCTGCCAAAAATGGTGATCCCTTCCAGTATTCTGTCATTATGAATATAAATAGATAATAGCTCTGTAACAATAATAAACAAGAAGGGGGAAATTGGGCAGCCCTGTCTGACCCCTCTGTTGACAGAGAATCTATTAGATGTTTTCTGATTTACTATCACAGAGCTATTGATATCTTTGTAAAACATACGGACAACGTTAACAAAGTTGTTCCCAAAACCAAAAGCCCGAAGAGATTGGAAAAGAAATGTGTGTTCAACCGTGTCAAAGGCTTTATAAAAGTCCAGGAACAAAATAAGAGCCTTAGATTTGACATCATCTGCGTCATCTAGCAAATCCAAGACTAGTCTTATATTACAGCTGATGTGGCGATTTTTCATAAATCCTGTTTGTGTTTCTGCAATGATGGAGTTCAGGTCTTTCTTCAGCCTGTTTGCATAAGCTAAGGCCAAGATCTTATAATCTATTGTTAATAGTGTAATGGGGCGCCAATTTTCTATTAATAAAGGATCTTTATTAGGTTTGGGAATAAGCGATATAACTCCTTGCTTCATTGTAGTTGTCATCTCTCCCCGACTGACGCACTCGCTGTACATTAAATTTAAAGGAATATTGATATGATCCCAGAAATGGACGTAGAATTCAACAGAGAGTCCGTCAATTCCGGGGGATCTCCCCTTTTTCATGGATACGAGAGCATCTTGAATTTCTGCCAAGGACAAATTTGAGTCACAAGATAATCTAAAATCCTCTTTGATCAGAGGAATACTGTGGAGTTTCTTCATAAACCTCTCACAGTCGTTTTCGTTAAATTTCGTTTCATATAAATTTTTGTCAAATTTACTGATCAAATCAGATATCAACTTTTGATCTTGGGAGGGAGTTCCATCAATATTAAGAGCAGTAACTGAGTTTCTTTTAATGTTTCTTTTCTCAAGAGCAAAGAAATAACTAGTATTTCTTTCCCCATCCTCTAACCACCGGGCCCAAAATGCTCCTTCTGCCATATCTAAATACACTTGGTCCAATTGTAGTTGAATCTTTTTCAATTCAAGTTGTTCTTCTTCGGTTAGATTGTTAGTTTTTAATAAATAGTCAAGCTTATCCAGCAGATCAGATTCATGGAGGTTTTTCTCTTTCTTTAATTCTTTACTTCTTTTTATAGAAACACAGCGGACCTTAAATTTGAAAAACTCCCATTTCCTACTAAAGTTGTTGTCCGCCCGATCATTTAGAATGTCATTTATTAAGGATTTGATGGAATTATTTTATGAATCGTCACTAAGTAAAGAGTTGTTAAATTTCCAAAATCCTCTTAAACCAGGGTTTTCTTGGGTTTTACCCAATTTTAAAATTATTTGCATGTGATCTGTTAATGGGGCATATTTATGATAAACTTCTTTTACAAATTGAAGAATAGATGATATTAAAAATAAATCTATTCTAGATTTCAGTGTTGCATTTCTATTACACCAAGTGAATTCCACCACATTGGGGTTAAAAAAATCGCCAAGCATCAGTCAGGGAGAGATTAGAGCAAAGTAATGACAGAAGGTTATTTGTTGATCTCTGGGATAATCTAGGAGGATATCGATCCTTTGTGTCGTCTGGGCACTCGTTAAAATCTCCACAAATAATGGTGACAGCTCCTTGATATTTTTTGTTGAGGTCCTTTAATTTTGAATTTATTAATTCAAATAATCTTTTATTAAGAGTGTGAGAGTTAAATCCGTATATGTTGCAAATGATGAATTTAGCATTGTCTTGTTTAACTATCAACAGAATCCATCTACCATCACTAGCAGATATTGTCTCAAGAACTTCTCCCTTGAATTTATGCAAGAAAATCAAGACCCCTGCAGAATGATTAGTGCCATGGCTAAAATAAGATAGATTCCCCCATTGTGTTTTCCAAAAATTAACGTCTGACTCGCCAGAATGTGTTTCCTGAAGCAAAATTAAGTCAGCTTCTGATTTTTTACAAAACAAAAAAATTGCCTTCCGCTTAGTAATATCCCTCAAACCTTTAACATTTAAGGACACAACATTAAGAGACTTAAACAAATGATCCATGAAAACAGAAATTTGAAATACCAGACAAGAAATGCGCTTTTAGAAAATAAAGATCTTAAGAGGTGGCGATTAACAACCATTTAAATTATCTAAGCATTTAGTAAAAGAACATTTTGCTCTCACGGCACAATCGTGAGTTAAACAAATTTGAAGAATAAAGGATCTAAAGTATGTGTAGACTATTTAGTGATTGAAGATGTCAGACAGTTGTAGGACGAGTGATTAGTGCAACAAAGTATAGGAATGGTTTGTAGAAAAAAAAGAGTTTCGTAATAATAAATAAATATATAAAAAGAAAATAAATAAATGAATAAATAAATAGATGAATAATAATTAAATAAAATGTTTATATTAATATATATAAATAAGTAAGACAGAAGATATATAAAAAAAACAACAACAAACAAACACAAACACACATACACGCACACACACACGCACATAAATATAAGGAACCTTTTGTAATCAAAACGAATCTTTTCTATAAAATTCAAAACAACCTTGTATTCGAAATATACTAGTGTAGAAATTAAATAAATTATAAACTATAAAACAACCAAATAATTAAAATAACAAATTATTTAAAATCAAGTTCACATTAAATAATAATTGTCTCCAAAAGGGGTCCAATGAAAGTCTGCACAGTCTCAAACATTCTACAGTTTTGTTCCGGATTAGCCCACTTTAGTCAAAAAGATCAATTTATTTTAAGTTACCTGTGGAAAGTCCATCTTCTTCCCATTTATGAAGACGAAAGGACCACGGAAAACAGCTTTTTCCCCTCTTTCTCTTGCTTTCTGAACCAAAGGCCAAAGCTTTATCCTCTGGGGACAAAGCTTCGGTGATCCTCAGCTTGTTGTCAAGAAGAAACTTGGAATCTCTGGCCTCCTTCCAAACAGCATCCCGGTGTCGTCGCAAAGCAAACAGGACTATAGTTGAGCGAGTCGAGCCGTCTGGACGTCTCTGTCCAATGCGGTGAACGATGTCAATCCCCTCCTTCAAGCAACCTCGGGTGGATGGTGCAGTTCCCTCCAGGATGGTGATAACTTTGGACCTGATATTCTCGTTGTCTTCTTCCTTTATTCCGTGAATCTTCAATGACCAGCGACGGCTGTAGCGATGGCTCTCTGCAATACTTGCTTTCAGGAGTTTATTTTCAGCCTGGAGTTTCTTAATTTCCTTCTCCATTTGTACTCCTTTTTCTTTTTGTTGTCTAACATCTAACGTTAGTTGTTGGACTGTCGCATTTAGTTTTGCAAGCTCTTGTGAAGTGGCCTCCGTTGTTTTCTCAATGGTTGAAATTTTCTGAAAGGTCTCATCGTGTTTAGCAGATAGAGCTTTAATTGCCGCTAGTATACCACCTTCATCTTCACTTTGCTCTTTTCGGTGCCGGTTTTTTTTGGAGTACCGTTCTGGGGCATTTTAAAGCTTGAAAGTTCCATATTTCCATCAACTTCTTCCATTGTTACCGCGGCAGTTGTGTCGTCGCTGGGCATGACTGAGGACTCCGCTGTCGACAAGTTATTGCTTTTCTTCCTTTTCTTCCCTTTAACTCCCTTTCCCATCCAAAGAACACGTGTCTCACTTCAAAATACAAGTTTGGATGCGTGAAAGCTGAAAAAAAATCAACTTGTACTTACATAACTTGGTGTTAATCACAAAACCCCTTGACTATCTGAACAACATACGTTCTCTTACGTCGCAGCCATCTTGGCTCTCTCCCTGCATTCGTTATTATTATTATTATTTTTTTTTTTTTATTGCAAACCGCAGAAAATACAACAATTAGACAAATGTAAAAGTCATTATAGTAAATCGAACAATTGAACAAGAAAACGATCATGAATATAGTGGAAAAGAATAATATAACTATTAAGTAAAAATACAGATAGATTAACGGAGAAATAGAAACAAATAAAATAAATAAAGAATAAATAAAGATATTAGGGAACAACTTGCTTGGGGCAGAAAAAATAGGACTATATAAACACCTTCAAGTTTTTGCAGATCTCTATTGTTTTATGAGCCTTTTGTTTAAAAGAATATTTGATGGAATGGATGTACTGTTGAAAATCGTTGTAAAAAACAATAAAGCATGGTTTCTTTCCACGAAATTTACAGGAGTGAATATGGTATTTTACCATTATAATCAAAATATTTATCAAATAATATACATCTCTTTCGTCCATGTTATCTTCAAAGAAACCAAACAATACATTTTTCCAAGCAATTCTTATATCACTTTCAATATTATTATGTATAAAATCACACACTTTCTGCCATAACAAATGAACATAAGGGCAATACCAAAATAAGTGAATAACAGATTCAGGGCATTTGTTACAAAAACTACAGTCCGTGTAGTGGCAACTCTTTCGGGTTTACTTGCC
Organism: Idiotropiscis lumnitzeri; assembly: GCF_059441095.1. Taxonomy (NCBI): domain Eukaryota; kingdom Metazoa; phylum Chordata; class Actinopteri; order Syngnathiformes; family Syngnathidae; genus Idiotropiscis; species Idiotropiscis lumnitzeri. The sequence goes on from NC_142392.1 coordinate 14,290,968, forward strand.
ACTGTAGGAGCGGGTGAATAATAACTAGCCTGACGCGACAAAACTTCCAACTCAGGATCTTCGTTTCACAAGTTTACTAATTTTCCATAACTCAAACATGACGTGGTCGAGGTCGTTGATCGATGTGGCTTGAGGTCGCTGATCGTGGTTGCCGCTGTCGGCGCTCGTTGACCAGCGTCGTTGGTGTGGCTGTCAGAGTGGCTGTCAGAGTTCGTTGATCGGCGTCGTTGTTGGTTGTCGGTGATTGCAGTCACTGCTTGGCGTCGAGGAATGAAGTCGCTGCTTGGCGTCGAGGGTTGAAGTCGCTGCTTGGCGTCGAGGATTGAAGTCGCTGCTTGGCGTCGGTCAGAAAAACTTTGTCACCACCACCCGACCTTCTGAATGTGTGTTTTAGGCACGTCACATGACTACTATTTATACGGCATGTCACATGACTACCTTCTCACGTGTGGCTCGTTAGGTAATCAATACCGTTTCTAAGACACGCAATGCTAAACTAAAATTTCTTCCTTCATAAAATACAATTATGCATCTCAGTAATATTTAAATAATAATAATGAATTCCAAATTAGAAAACATTCCTCAATATGGCTCTTACATTTCCGGCCCCTAATTGTTTATGCTATGGACGGAACAATTACATAATTCTAAATACCTCAAGAGCCATTAAACACCAGATACGCTTAATCTTAAGTGTTTCACTACGATTGCTTTATCACAAACTTAAACTATCAAAGATCAAATTATCAATTGAGTCCAGTGTATGAGTCCTTAATCTTCATGTTGACTCTTGAAACAAGCAGAGCTTACTCACTGGTCTGTCCAGCTGACTGGTCTTCGTCTGCACCACTACTCGTCTTACCACACCCTTTGCATCAGGCAAGGTCTTTAGGACCCGGCCCATCATCCCATCCAGGAGTTGCGTGGTGCGGCCTTGTCTGCTATCAAGACGACATCACCCTCTTGAAAGTTCCTCCTGGGTCTCGACCACTTTTGCCGATTCTGGAGCAATGGCAGGTATTCCTTGAGCCACCTGGTCCAAAACAGATCTGCAATATATTGCACCTGCCGCCATCGTCTTCGAGCATACTGGTCGTCACGGGAGAAGATTCCTGGAGGAATGTTGGGTTGTGCCTTCAGAAGTAGTAAGTGGTTTGGTGTCAAAACGTCAAGATCACTGGGGTCATCTGATGCCAGGGTGAGAGGTCTGCAGTTGATGATAGACTCCACCTCACACATGACGGTTAACAGTCTCTCATCATCCAGTGACTGTTGCCTGACGATTGAATTCAAGACCTTTCGCACCGTGCGAATCAGTCTTTCCCACACACCACCATGATGAGAAGCTGCGGGCGGGTTGAAGATCCACTTCACACCTTTCTCCATCATTGCATTAGAAATTTGTCGTTGGTTGAATTCTTGAAGGGACTCACGTAGCTCTCTCTCAGCAGCAACAAAATTGGTCCCATTGTCTGACCGCATAATCTTGACCTGACCTCTTCTGCAGATAAAGCGGCGGAGCGCATTTATGCAAGAGTCTGTGTCCAGACTGTGGGCAATCTCGATGTGGATGGCCCTTGTGGTGAGGCAGGTAAAGAGTACGCCATACCTTTTTACATGGATTCGTCCCCTCTTGACCTCAAAAGGCCCAAAAAAGTCCACTCCTACGTTCGTGAATGGAGGCTGATCTGGTGTGATGCGGTCCAATGGCAGATCGGCCATTTTCTGCTCTCCCGTTCTACTGTTAAGTCGTCTGCAGACAGTACATCTTGAAATGATGCCTCTGATTGCTGAGCTTACTTGAGGTATCCAATACCTTGTGCGCAGTTTGGCCAACATGTAGTTACGGCCGCAGTGTCCTATTTCTTTGTGGATGTGTTGCAAGATGAGAGCAGCAATCGGAGAGCTTCTACATAGAATCGCGGGGTGCTTTATCTCTTCTGGCATTGATAATTTGGAGAGCCGTCCGCCTACCCGCATGATTCCTTCCTGCAGAAAAGGATCCAATTTGTAGATTGGACTAGTCTTTCTCAAATGTCCACCGCTTTGTAAGGCAAACAGTTCTTCAGGGTAAGTTTGTTGCTGACTGAACTGTATCAGCTCTTTCTCAGCCTCTTCTAGGTCTTCTATAGTGAGCAGGGTTGGCTGAAGTGTCAGCCGAAATCCTTTCATGTGCTCTGTTACCAGCTGCTCTTGTCGGCTTCGCTGGTTCTCAGTCCTCTTGATCTTGTCCATGAAGACCTTCCTTTCCTCCCTCAGGTGCAGCAGCAACTGCTTCACCTTGAGCATCCACACCACTGCCCTTTTCAACCTTTTCCATTCTGAGTAATGTAGTATCAATTCATTCAACGCCAGCGTCCCTTCCTGTCCATCCTCTTCAACCTTCAAGGCATAGGACTTTACTTCAGGGTCATCTTGGAGTCGATGTTTTACCAAAGGTGCTTCAGGCCAATCCTTCTGCGACATCAGAAGGAAACTTGGGCCTAGCAACCAAGTCTTGCTTTTGATGAAATCTTTCACCTGCATTCCCCTTGAAGCATGGTCCGCCGGGTTTTCGCTGGACTTTACAAAGTGCCATTGGGAAGGATTGCTATGTTCTCTTATCATTGTGACCCTATTTGCAACAAACGTCTTGAAGCGACTGTGTTCGTTGTCGATGTATCTCAAAACTGTGGTGCTGTCGGTCCAAAAGATGGAGTCTTGGAGTGGCATTTGTAGTTCACGCCGCAACATCTGATCCATCTTCACAGCCACCACTGCAGCTGTCAATTCCAGCCGTGGGATCGTTACACGTTTCAAAGGTGCTACTTTAGCCTTTCCCATCAAAAGAGTGCAACACTTCTTCCCAGACTGGTTTGATAAGAGCAGGTAGGTAGCAGTGCCATAGCCAGTCTCTGATGCGTCAGCAAAATGGTGTAACTGTGACGACTGCACGGGTCCAAAGGTCACTGGCTTCACACACCGTCTTACGGTGAATCCCTCCAGCAGATTAATCTCTGCCAACCATTCTTTCCATCTGTGGGCATGACAGTCCTTGATCCTTTGATCCCAGCCACATTTTTCTTCACACAGGGTCCTCAGGATCTGCTTCGCGGGAAGAATAACTGGCGCCAAGAATCCTAGGGGGTCGTATAGTGCACTGACTATTGACAAAATCCCGCGCCTTGTCATAGGCCTTTCAGGAACATTCAGTTGAAATTTAAAACTGTCTGAGGTGGTGCACCATTGGACACCCAAAGCATGCTCCATGGGAGGAATGTTGTGGCTTAGATCCAAGTCTTTCATCCCAGTTGCAAGGTCCTCTTCTGGGATGGTCTTCAGAACAGTCTTACTGGAACTGACCCACTTTGTCAACTTAAAGCCACCCAAGGCGCACAATGCTCTTAGATTCTTCACAAGCTGAATTGCTTGAGCCTCCGAGGGGACTGACTTTAAGCAGTCATCCACGTAAAAGTTATTGAGAACAGTATCTACTGCTTCCGTATATGCTGTTCCTCCGTTGTCTTCAGCTGTTTTCCTCAAGGCGTAAGATGAGCAACTGGGTGAAGATGCAGCACCGAAAAGGTGTACAGTCATTCTGAATTCTTCCATCTCTTCACTCAGGTTGCCCTCTGGCCACCACAGGAACCGGAGAAGATCTGCATCCTCTTCAGGCACCTTGACTTGATAGAACATGGCCTTGATATCAGCCATCAATGCCACTGGTTCTTGCCTGAATCGGACAAGAACACCAATCACGGTGTTGGTAAGATTTGGGCCCTGCAGCAACTCATCGTTAAGAGAGAATCCTCTGTAGGTTACTGTGCAATCGAAGACAACACGAATCTTGTTTTTCTTGGGGTGGTACACCCCGTGGTGAGGAATGTACCACACTCTGCCATCCTCACGCAGCAACTGCTCCTTGGGAATCTTGACAGCATATCCATTATCAATGACGTCCTTCATGAATGTCTTGTAGTCCTCATGGAAACCTGCGTGTCGTTTCAATTTCCCTTTCAGGCTGATGGCGCGCTGTTCGGCGATACAGCGATTGTTTGGCATCCTGACTGCCGCGTTTCTTAGTGGCAGGCTCACGCAGTAATGTCCATCCACCAGTCTAGCAGAACTGTTCACCAGAGTCATTAACTTGCAGTCTTCCCTTGACATTTCTTCTTTCTCCTCACAGATGCGTTCTGGGAAATCTGCATCATATTGTTGTCTTAACAACTGTTCTATTTCCACAACTGAAAGATAATTGACTGTGTGGGTTTTTCCAGTGTGGCTCTCCATTTTCAAACTTCGTAGAGGCCCATTTACTACCCATCCTAAGGCGGTTCTGACGGCATAGGGACCACCTCCTTCAGCATGAATCACTTGCCATGGCTCCATGGCCTTCGGGACGTTGTTGCCTATGAGCAGGCCGATTGTAGAATTGATTTGAGGCAGAGTCACATCTTTCAGATAAGGCCAACATGCAATGTCTTCCTGTTTGGGAATGCTTTCCTTCTGAACCGGAATGAAGCTGTGGGTGAATACTCTAGGCAGGTCGATGTATACGTCTTCCTCCAGCCCACACACTTGTAAGTCTGACAAGACAAATGTCTTCAACACATTATTGTCATCTGCCCTGCTACAGCTCATGGTGTTGAGAAGAATTTGTGTTCTTCGGCCCCTGAGTTTCAGCTTTCTTAGAAGGTCTTCCGTGCAAAAGCTTGCGGTGCTGCCAGGATCTATAAAGGCATATGTTTCCACATATCTATCACTTCTCTTAGATTTGACCTTGACAGGCAAGACCGCTAATGCACATTTGCTTCCGGCCCCAATATAGGAACAAGCTTCATGAGACACACATGCGTTGGAGATTTCTTCACTCTCCGAGCAGTTCTCTGTCCTCCTTTCAGTAGCCACATTGTCCTTTTTCTTATCAGTAAGCGCACTGTCTTCCTTCTTCTCTATGTGCAACAAATCTGGATGTCTTTGCAAACATATTTGACACCATGTTCTCTTTTTACAGTCTTTGCTGAGGTGTCCTGGGAAAAGACATCCAAAGCACAGGCCTTTTCTGAAGTGGTTGTTCTCTAATTTTTCTGCACTCCGCCATAGTATGTTTATTTTGGCAGTATACACAAGGCTTCTGCATAGCAACATTAACAGTTTTCTTGACCGTTACATTTTGTTCCTTTTCTCCTTGTGGCGCTTCAACTCCTGTAGCGAAACTGCTACCTTCCCGCCGACTACTTTTCTTGCAATGATAGTCTCTTTTGTTCTTTCCTTCCTTTGTTGCATGAGGCTCTGACATTCTACCAAATAGGGGACTTGTGATGATCTTTGCCTGGCGATCAATGAACTTGACCAAGGTTGAGAATCTAGCACGTCCTCTCCCCTTCTCTTCAAAATCAAAGGCAGTCACTCTCCACTTTTCACGCAATTTATAGGGAAGTTTGGAAAGAACAGCTCGCATATTAGTGGGGTTGTCCATTTCCTCCATGAACTCCAAGTCTCCCATTGTATTCTCACAGCCTGTCAGGAACAGCGCATAAGCATTAAGCGCTTTACCATCCTCTTGTTTGATGCTAGGCCAATTCAATGCCTTCTCCATATAAGTATTTGCAATCTTTAACTCATTGCCATAGTGTTTTTTCAACAGCCTTCTAGCTTCTCTGTAGCCTTTTTCAGATGGCATATGCTCACAGCTACGCCCTAGCTCCTGCGCTTCCCCACTGGTATATTGCTCTAGGTAGTAGAACATGTCTTGATAGGTATCAGCTTTGCTCTCAACAGCAAGTTCAAATGATCAAATAAATGACTTGTAAGTTAGCGGGTCACCTTCAAACACCAGAACCTTCTTCTGTGGTAGGCTTGACAAGTTGTGCTGTTTAACAAGCTCTTGGTCTTTTTGTGTCCTGCAGACGTCAGTGAAAACGATCTCCGTTCTGTGAAAGAGGAGCCAGACTTGACTCACATCAAAAAGGAGGAGGAGGAGGAGGAGATCAACAAGTCACCATTGAACGTTGTCCCTATAAAGACTGAAGATGAAAACAAGGATGAGAGTGAGGACAACAGAGGTGCGGAGCCTACAAGCAGCAGTTCAAGTCGTCACGTGACAACAGAAGTTGATGAAGACCACTGGGGGCCATCACAAGCACATCATGAGGACACATTATCAGACGCTCATGACGACGATGATGATGATAATGGGCAAGCTAAAAGTGAAAGGGCATGTCACACTGACTCATTCACTTCAAAGCTGTCTTTAAAAGGGCACAGAAAAACACACAGTGGGGAAAAACCTTTTTCTTGTTCAGTTTGCGGAAAAAGTTTCTCTCAAAAGGCAAGTTTAACAAGACACACAAGAACTCACAGTGGAGAAAAACCTTTTGCCTGCTCAGTTTGTGGTAAACGCTTCTCTCGAAAGTCTGATTTAAAAATACACACAAGAACACACACTGGAGAAAAACCTTTTTCCTGCTCAGTTTGTGGAAAATGCTTCTCTCGAAAGTTTGATTTAACAATCCACACAAGAATGCACAGTGGAGAAAAACCTTTTTCCTGCTCGGTTTGTGGCAAAAGCTTCTCTGTAAAGTCACATTTAACAAGGCACACAAGAACGCACAGTGGAGAAAAAAATTTTTCCTGCTCAGTTTGCGGAAAAGGTTTCTCTCAAAAGGCAAGGTTCATAGCACACAAAAGAATACACAGTGGAGGAAAACCATTTTCTTGCTCGGTTTGTGGCAAAAGCTTCCTGCATAAGTCAACGTTTACAATCCACACAAGAACACACACTGGAGAAAAACCTTTTTCCTGCTCAGTTTGTGGAAAATGCTTCTCTCAAAAGGGAAATTTAACAGAACACACAAGAACACACAGTGGTGAAAAACCTTTTTCCTGCTCAGTTTGTGGCAAAAGCTTTTCTCTAAAGTTCCGATTAACGGAGCATGCAAGAACACACACTGAAGAACCTCTTTCTTGCTCATTTTGTGGTAAAATCTTCTCCCATAAGTCACATTTAACAGAACACACAAGAACACACAGTGTTGAAAATCCCTTTTCCTGCTCAGTTTGCGGAAAAAGTTTCTCTCAAAAGGCAAGTTTAACAAGACACACAAGAACTCACAGTGGAGAAAAACCTTTTGCCTGCTCAGTTTGTGGTAAACGCTTCTCTCGAAAGTTTGATTTAAAAATACACACAAGAACACACACTGGAGAAAAACCTTTTTCCTGCTCAGTTTGTGGAAAATGCTTCTCTGAAAAGTCACATTTAATAAAACACACAAGAACACACAGTGGAGATAAGCCATTCAGTTGCAGCGTTTGTGCTAAAAAATTCGCCACTAAATGGCAGGCTGAGAGACACAATTGTGATGGAGAGAATATAGGGCTGGGCAATATGACCTAAAATCAATATCGCAATAAAATGAGCAATTTTACCTCGATAACGATGAATCACGCCCGTGGACCAAAATCAAAAGAAATGCAGGAAATACATAACTGTTTTCTTTATTGACCAAGTGGTACACATTACTTTCAATGGAAAATAAAAGTACAAAAACCATGTGTAGAAGCCTTCCAAATATCTTACTTTGCATGACTTGAACAATGTCACAAAGAACAGGAGAAAAAGGGTACTTCTCGCAAAATTTTCTCTGCAAATAGATTGTGCCAAGATGCTGTTGTCACGATCCGCCGTCCGGCGAAGAAGAGGAGGAGGTGATGCAATCGCCGCACGGCGAGAAGGTGGTGGACCCAAAATGCGAGGAGGCAGGGATAAGGGTAACTTAAAGGGATTTTAATTGGCGACAACCGAAGGGCAAACCAGGGTACAAAGCGGGGTAACACGGAACAATGACCCGACACGGGCCGTGTCCAAATTAACAGGCTGCGACCTCCGAAGGCTGCTTTTTCGGCCGCATGACGTCACTTTCGGCGCAACACGACCGCGCGTGGTGTCCAAATTCACGGCTGTCACGTGCGACCTTCGAATCCAGCCTTGGAATTGGTCTTCGTTTCCATGGAGCCAAGGCCGCTTGGCGCAACATTTACGTTACGCCCCCATGTACTTTGCTCCTCTGTTCGACACAGGTGATACGTATTTGTGGTGGATTTATGAACGGCTTGGATAATCAATGGATAATCTGCGACGAGCGCCAGACCGAAGGCATCGGCTTAGCAAAACATTTGTATCATTTAATTTTAAACGATGGAACCCGAACTTTTCTTCATTTTATTTCACTTTTTAGTTTATTTCCATTTTGTTCTTGAGGAGAGGAGGATCACGCTTTCCCATCGCAGAGTTGTCCTTTATCGAAGGAATGAAGTAAGTTTTAAATCCGTCTATCAGCATTTTCACACTATTACCAACATTGACAGGTCAATAGGGTTATAACGTGATTGTTACAGATGAGCTAAAAACATCAGTAGTACACGTGTTAGCTTCATAATGGAACGAATATTGAATGGAAATGATATAATTATATACATTCTGAAACAGTTTTTATGAATTCAGATACTTGTGACGGCTTTATTGTCCCCGTGATTAGTTTGTAACCAAACACATACTTTTACATATGGCAAAACACCAGAATACCACTAGAGAGTTTAGGGCCAGAGTTATTAAAATTAAGTTGGTGATACTGTAGGAATGATGCAAGCAAACGAAACAAGTACAATAATTAATGCGTTCATGTTTTTTTTTTTTTTAATTCAAAACATTAACAGCCAAGAAGTCCATACTGCAGGATAAACCTGGGTGTCCCAGTGTTGGATCGTTTTTTCAATGGAGAGGATCTCCAAACAGACTTTCGCCTGAGCAGGGACTCATTCAGAGTGTTGCTGAACCTCCTGGACCAAGACCGACGACATGGATGGGGTGTCGAGATAGAGGTCCTTGTCTTTCTCTTCTGGCTGGCGAGTGGGGCATCATATCGGGTGGTGGCACGAGCATTTGGGATGCCGCGGTCCACTGCCCACTACATCATCCACCGGGTCACTGGGGAAGTGGTGGCTCTTCGCCACAGAGTCATCCACTTCCCCAACACTGCAGAAGACCTTCAGGCAGTGACCCAGGGATTTGCAGGACTGGCGAGACACCATGCATTTGCAAAAGTTGCTGGAGCAATAGATGGTTGTCATGTCCGAATCAAGCCTCCAAGTGGCCCTGATGGTCATGACTACAAGAACCGCAAGCTTTTCAGCAGCATAATCATGCAAGCTGTGTGTGACCATCAGGGTCGCTTTCTGGACATATTCTTGGGTTGGCCTGGATCAGTCCACGACTCCAGGGTCCTCCGGCACAGCCCTCTTTGCCAAAGAGGGCTGTATCCTCCTCCAGGGCACTTCATCTTGGCAGATGGAGGGTATCCGTGCCTCCAGCGACCACTCCCCCTCATCACTCCTTACAAGCGGCCGGTGCAGGGCTTCAACTGAGCGTGCCTTTGGAATGATGAAGGTGAGATTCCGGGCCATCTTTTTCCACCACACCTTTGCACCACATGTAAGTAAAAAAAAAAAAAAGTATAATTGATACTTATACTTTCAATATGTTGCTCTTTATTCAGGATCAAATCATGTCCTGTTCAGTGCAATAACTATCAAATATAGCCAATATACGGCATTTCCTTTTTATTTCTTTTAGGTCATCGCTGCCTGTGCCGTCCTCCACAACATCTGCCTTGGGGTGGGAGACCTCATGGCCTCGGAGGACGAAGGGGAAGAGGAGGCTGCTGTGGAAGAGGTGGCTGACACAGTCGCTGGAGTGCAGTGGAGGGACCACCTGTCTGCTCAGGTGTCTGCCCTGGAGGAGGTACCAGAGGACCACGAGTATATTTAGGTATTTAAATACTTTTAACTGCACAATGGTATTTGAGCAATCATCCCATCAAATATGCCACAAAATAATCTTTAACTGAATCATCAAACAGCACAGCCACACAAACATGGCAAAATATCAGAAGATGGAAAAATAGATTCATATACAATGTAATGAATGGTTAATAAATCTATCCCATTTTTTGTCGTGACATGGCAGCCATCTATTGCCCCGACCATCCCTGCAAACCCCCACGTAATGGATGATGTAGTGGACACTGCAACCGGTATGATGCCCCACTTCAAGTCACGAGAGGAAGATCAGGACTCTTGCTCGTGCCCCATCCATGTCATGGGTCCTGGAACAAGGGTTCCATCCATGCTCCAAATGAGTCCCTGCTCAGGCGAAAATTGGCAAAACAGCACTGACACACTCAGGTTTATCCTGCAACAGTTCTGAACTGGGAAATGCTTTTTTATTTACTGTGAATAGTTACTGTGAATTATAATGTACTTAATTTATGCCTTGTTTGTCCACCAGTTTTTCAATAAATTAAGTTTGTAAGCAAAACAGACATGGTGGAGTCTTCATATTATTGTAAAAGTTTTGGTCTTTCACAAACCTGGCCTTTTTCACTTTTGTCTGAAGAAGCTGATCTCAAGATGTGACTGGGATACGAACTAGTTCATCTGTTTTAAAAGTACCCCGGTTTTTGTTTACTTTTTAATGAATGTTATCTAAATTTCAGTCTTGAACACCAAGCATATTTCACTCATTTTTTATTTTGATCTATCAACTTTTCCATCAAACTGAAAAACCTTTCAAATGTCTCCCTCCTCTCAGTTGCCCTTCCCTCCTCTGCCAACCTCTGTCTCTCCAATTCCTGTCTCCGCATTGCCAAGTCGAGTCTGGATAGTTTGATCATTTCATCCTCTCTCCTTCGCTTTCTCCCTCTCGGTCGTTGCTCCGGCTGTTGGCCTCGCTCTTCTTCTTCTTCTTCTTCTTCTTCCTCCTCCTCCTCTTGCGTCACCCTGGCCCGACTTGGCCCTGGGAGTTCTTCAGGGATGGCCTGACTTGGCCCTGGTCTTTCCTCAGGGATGGAGGCAATTAGGACAGGGGGGGGTGATGGACGGTCTCTGTCCGAGCACTCCATCCATAAGTTCGAACCAGGGCCAAGTATCGGCAGTAGCTCTCCCTGCCACCCCTTCGCCAGTGCCTGGGTTTTTGCAATCCTTTATATGAAAAGAAGCAAAAAGATAAAACAATTATATCTTCATTTTCACACACAAGAAAAAGAAATGTGGACTTCCATACTTTATACTTCATTTTTAAATTATCCCATTTTTTTTTTGCCTGCAGGGGCGTCACTTTGCCCTGCAGCTCGAGCTTTTCCACGATGGTCCTGTATTAAATAAATAAAAATGCATGCAAAAATAAAGGAAGAAAAAACGGGTAAAAAAGATGCAAATATTAGTCAGAAATCCTGGTGTTATGGGTAACATGCAGATTTATGTACTTCAGTACATTAGTTCATGACCGTTTCAGTGCGTTTTATCATGTTAATGTGGAGGGTGATTCGTATATTATTCATTAATATCAGTAATTGGGGAGCACATTGTCGGGGGTACATGGAATTTATACAGGGCACATTCTGTGCTAGGATAAACAGCTGCGTGTTAGCGCAAATCTAATTCAAACACAAATGGCTGATGAATGGAAACTAAAATTGCTATAGTGGGTCTCGCCATTCTTATGCGTTTTCCTTTTGATATTTTGAGTTTAAATGGATGGAAATAAGACAATAACCCGTCAAATATTTTTCCCGATAGTAATTGTATTTTTACCTCCATGCTGTGGCTGCGGAGAACTTGGCCCCTATAAAGAGGCTGTCGTACTCCCCGCACAGCTTGATCAGCGCGGTCATCTCCTTGCTCCCTAAAACATAAGGGAAAGATTAAATAAAATAATGCTAACATGCAGAAATAAGACAATTCAAATGTTTCAGCCGTACTTCCTATGCAATAGTTCTTAGAGCTACCTTAGTTATATTTGGCCGATATCGCAACTAATAAAATTATCTTAATCTGGAGCTAAATATCCAAACATTGCTGCCCAATATGTCTCATGAGTGATGTTTTAATATTGCATATAAATAACTTATACTTACATCTGAAAGTGCACTCCGATGAGGCGGAACATGTGGCTTCGGTAGTTTGCATCTTGCGAGTGTAGAACGGCGTAGAAGAAGAGCGAGGCTTTTAAGGCTGCGAAGGTTGCATGATCGTAGCCTTCACTCAGGGCCCGTTTCCATGGAGTTTCCATGGAAACGAGGACAGATTATAAGGCTAGTACTCGGAGGCCGCGTGAATTTGGACACCGGCGTAAGCGTTCTTGTCGCACCGGAAGTGACGTCTTCTCTCCGCCATATTGGACATCGAAGGACGCAGCCTAATTATTTGTACGTAGCTATCGAGCCTGTCCAAATTCACCACGGGTTATGCGGTCCATATAAGGCTACTTGAGGAGGAGCCTTCTTAGGCTTCGAGGACCCAGCCTGCGAACTGGCCTTCGGAGGTCGCAGCCTGTTAATTTGGACACGGCCAACGAGGCAGGGTGAAAAATAACAAAGGTCAACTAAACGTGACTACACTGGCAGAAGGACAATGAACCAAAACGGGACGGAAACGAACGAAGCGGACAGGAACAGGAGACCAGGGCGGAGAGCATGAACAGGGCAGGAAACAAACGCGGTCGTGGAAATCCATGAAATGCGGCAAATGACCCGACACTGCGTTGTCGGTCTGGGAGGTTTAAATAGACAGAGTGATCAGGGGAGCAGATGGGAATCAGGTGCGTGATGATTAACAGGGAACAGGTGCGTGGCTGGTGAGGACGAAAAGGCTGAGAGGGAAACGCCCCTACACAGCTGACAAAACAAGCACAGAAAAGCACATGGCAGGAAGGAGGGAAGAAAATAACAACAAAAACACTGACATGCCCGACACGGGTCATGACAATTTTATAAATATTGAACTAATTGAGAAGAGTCCTGATCTTGAAATAAATATTGAATTATAAAAAATACTTAAAAAATTTATTCAATAACCCGACCCTGGATGAGCGGCAGAAAATGGCTGGATGGATGGAATAATTTAAATTGCACACATATTCAAAAGAACAAATATGTTAAGAAATATTCAAGTGTGAAATAAAAAGGTTTAAATTGTTGAGAATTTTACATATTAAAATAATTGAATAAATATTGTAGTATTACATAAGCAAGTTTAAATATAAATTGAAATAAATGAAAAAAAAAAGTCGTGTATTTTTAAATGGCCTAATATAGATATGGGAAGTAATTCTCTTTATAAAACTATGAAGGGACTTGAGCTCACAGAAGTGACCAGTCTTGGTTCTGAAGTTCCGATGTAACCAGATACTGCCCTGAGAGAAAATAGGCCTGAGCATTGTTTATGGTGGGGGCAATTCTCTCGCCAGGTCAGTGACCTTCCAGGTTATGAGAGTAATTTAAGGTGGTCACGAGTAGACTGGTCGTATCAACGGGGAGACACGCCTTCTCTCCCTCTGGGGGACTTTTGGAGGGAAATCCTCGTGGGATGAGGACATTCCAGAAAACCTGATTAAAAAGTCACAACATTGGTTGTCAGAATTTTCAAAACTACAAGGATTCACAGTGGACAGATGTTTTAAACCACTCAGATTTGGAAATGTCACATCTGCGCAACTTCATAATTTCGCAGACGCGAGTGAGAAAGGATACGGAGTGGTTACATACCTTCGTGTTACAAATGAAAGAGGTGAATCGCATTGCTCTTTTGTAATAGGCAAATCACGAGTATCGCCTTTGAAACAAACTACCATTCCTCGATTAGAGCTTACGGCGGCTGCTGAGGCTGTGAAAATGGACAAAATGATGAGAAAAGAGCTAAAAATGCCATTGAAGGAATCCATATTCTGGTCAGATAGTACCACAGTGTTGCGGTACCTTGCAAATGACAGTGCCAGATTTAAGACTTTCGTGGCAAATAAGAGTATCGCTGATCAAAGATCATTCCATGGTCAGTCAGTGGAGGCACGTAAATTCAGGGTTGAACTCGGCTGACTATGCATCTAGAGGAATGAAACCAAGCGAGTTCCTCTCAAACAAATCTTGGATTCAAGGACCGGACTTTCTTAAAGATGATTGTAAATCTTGGCCAGTGTCACCAGTAGCATCAATAGACATTCAGAATGACCCAGAAGTCAAGGTCATGAGCGTTACTGTTGATACTGTGCGAGACGATCCAATCAGCCAATTTCTTTGGTACTACTCAGATTGGTACAGATTAAAAAAGGCTATTGCCTGGATGTTGAGATTCAAACAGCTACTCTTAAAACTGTCGCATGAGCGCAAAAGTTTGCCATCCAGTGATAGCCGATCGAAAAAGGGAAAGTTGAACAGAAATTAATGTTACTTAACTGTCACAGAACTGGAAGATGCAGAGAAGGAAATTGTGAAATTTTGTCAAAATCAGAGCTACAAAGATGAAATCCTTACTCTACAGAGGGGTCAAAAGGTCAAAAGGACTAGTCATATTTTGAAACTAGATCCTGTGTTGGACAATGATGTCTTGAGGGTGGGTGGAAGGCTGGATAAATCTGCTTTACCATGCAATGTGAAACACCCTGTAATACTTCATCAAGACCACTATGTATCGTCTTTGATACTCAGACACATTCACATGCAAACAGGTCATAGTGGTAGGAATGTAATGTTGTCCAAGCTGAGAGAAAAATATTGGATTCCAAAAGCTGATGCAGCTCTAAGGAAAATCTTGTCAAAATGTGTCATTTGTAAAATGTTGTCAGTCAAACCTGGTGAACAGAAAATGGCAAATCTGCCAAAAGATAGACTTGAAATGGACAATCCCACTTTCACAAACGTAGGGATGGACTATTTTGGACCTTTTGATGTTAAATGTGGCAGGAGTAATGTGAAAAGGTATGGTGTTTTATTTCCATGTCTTACCACAAGAGCAGTTCACATAGAAGTTGCGCACTCACTTGAAACTGATTCATGCATTAACGCATTCAGAAGGTTTGTAGCCAGGAGAGGTCAAGTTTCTGTTATGAGATCAGATAATGGTACAAACCTGGTTGGTGCACAAAAGGTAATGCGTGAAGCAATCAAAGGTTGGAACAAGTAAAACATTGCTGAGTCACTTTTGCAAAAAGGTGTTACATGGATATTCAATCCACCTTCTGGGTCTCATTTCGGTGGGATTTGGGAGAGACAGATCCGTTCTGTTAGACGAATTCTTGTTTCATTATTGAAACTACAAACTCTAGATGATGAACGTCTTCACACTTTGTTTTGTGAAGTGGAATCTATTATTAATAATAGACCAATTACCAGAGTTTCAAACGATCTAAATGACATAGAAGCATTAACACCAAATCATTTGCTGCTTCTAAAAAGACAACCTGTTTTACCACCTGGTTTATTTGAAAAGGAAGATTTGCACTCAAAGAGAAGGTGGCGTCAGGTTCAATACTTGTCAGACATTTTTTGGAAGCGTTGGGCCAAAGAGTATCTCCCACTTCTACAAGAAAAGCAAAAATGGTTCAATGTGAAAAGAAACCTACAACCCGGTGATATTGTTCTTATTGTAGATGACAGTGCACCTAGGGGTTCGTGGGTAATGGGAAAGGTTGAAAATGCAATCCGTGATTCGAATGGTCACGTGAGAAGAGTTTTGGTTAAGACTAAAAGTAGTGTTTTGGAAAGGCCAGTTGACAAGTTATGCCTGTTGCTTGAAATGGAACAGTGATGTGATTAGTTTCAAAATACAAACGTGTTGCGTTTACATTTACATGGTTTCTATAATAGAACAGTTTAGAATGTCGCTTTTGTAATTTTTGTGATTGTTATGCCCAAACAGAACAATTAGGGGCCGGAATGTTAGCGCCATTTCACAAATGTTTATATTTTTATGGATAATGATTGCAAATATTATTTTTTTGCCATTTGTATGTTTGTGAGAAGAAATTATACATTTCTTTGTCTTTTGTAATTATTTTGATTTGTGGAGTGAAATGTGTCAACGTTAGAGGGCGCAATTCTTTATTTACTGCAATGCACGAAGAAGAAAGTGTTTTTTGGTTGAAGAAGAAATAAAGATGATGGCGAAGGAGCAACACGGTCTTTTTGTCGTGCTTCGACCATCAGTGTTTGTTCACGCGTAAAAAGTTGTTTTTATTCGCCACCAAACGAAGAGGTTGAACAACGAAAATAAGAAGAAACTAATTGAATCTAAAATAACCTCTACACATAGCATTTCCATGAGCTGCCCTCACATTCACAGCACTTCATGGACAAATACGACGAAGCACATTCTCCACATGGGCTGTAGAGGGAAATATACCAAATTGGGCACTGGAGGACTCACACAGACGCTATCAAAAGAAACACATTCCGAAAGACAGAACAATTGGAGATCGGAGCACATGCACATACGCATACACACACACAGACATATACATACACCTGCACATACACGCGCACACACCGACAAGATTACAAAAGAATGCCAGCGGAGAGAGAGACGGAGGGACTGCCCGCCGGAGAAGGCCAGCCTTGGCGTGCCAGTCTTAGGAACCAGACGGGAATCAACTTATCCAGACGATGACTAACCTGGGGAGGACCTTCCCTTGGACGTGGACCCGTGCCGTGGGAGGGAGCGAGGACGACCGATTCAACCGATTCAACCTACATTACCCTTGACATAAAAAACTCCTATAAAAACTGAAGCTGGGCTGAAAGATGGCGCGCATTTTTCGACTGTGCTCGCCCGAGTGCAGTTTTCTCGTGAGATTAAGAAAAAGCCGCCCAGATATCTGTCTTTGTACTATTTCCTGAACTCCAGAAATGGAAGAAACTAAATATCGGAACTCTAATCAGTTGTTGAGTCTTTTTTTTTACCCTTTTCTTCTTGAGCACAAAAAAAACGAACACGCATTGGAGTAAGTTTGGCTTTTAAAGGTTGATTTACTAACTACTTCTTATTTCCACGGTGACCCAACTCCAACAATAACATGACAAATATTTGTCATCTCATCAATATTTGCACAACAGAGTACTGAGTTTCGAGATCCTCACTATAATAGTTCTCAAAATTATATTTCTTGTCAATTTAGCTTAGTTAAGGGATATTTTATTGACAATCTAATCTCAATATACAAAGACAGAAAAAAATTGGCGGTGGGGGGGGGCGCGAATCTTTTTCTTCTTGGTAGGGGCGGGCGTGAAATAATTGAGAGGCACTGCGAGTATATGCAGACATTATATTCATACAATCTTGCAGCCCGATTGAACCACAGCATTGTTGCTTCGTTCCGTAGGAGAAACGTAACCTTCCCACTGCTGTTCCAGCAGCGGCTTCTCCGGGCATAGGGAGGAAGTGACGTCGGAGCTGACTCGCTTTTGTGGCGTTATTTTAATTATTTTGTTACATTTTTTTATCAACCGAATTAAAATATTACATAGAATATATATTAAAAGAGAACAACCAGGTGTAAAAACAAACACAGAGGCAAAGAAATATATTTGAAAAATACGTGCTTAAAGCATGACGTCATTAGCAAGCGCGCAGCTTCCGAAGGACCTCGACCACATCCACCGACCCGTCCACACCGGAACAAAAAATCCCACCGCTAAATTCTTCTGATTTAGTGTGGAACTGACTGTAATTTTCTGACAGAATGTCCAGTGCAACTCTAAAGGACTACGACATAATTCATTAAGTCTTTGTGTCCCGATAACCTCATCTTCGCGCGTTGATGCTTTTCGGTGCAGTTAGCTTAGCTTGTTAGCTTAGCTTGTTAGCTAGCTAGCCGCTAACGAAAAGAGGCACATGACTCATCGCCAAGCAGAGATCAAGTGCGGATTTGTTGGAATTATCATTTGAAAATGTGTGCAAAAACGACACCCAAGTACGAAGAGGAACTTTGGGGAATAAAAGAAGAGAACGAGCAACATCTTCAACTGCTGGACGAAGGTTGCAAGCAACCTCGTGTTGTGCCACACAAAGCAGGTTTGTACACGTCTAACTCTCATTTGCTTTGTATAGAACGACTTTCTTTCATGAGAAATATGCATCACAACATTAAGTTGTTTGGGGAAATCGTTCAAGGTTATTGCCGTTTTATTTTTAAATATTGTCTTTTACTTGCCGGTTTGCTGAACATTTGTTTATGCCAAATAAAATCAGTGCACAAAATAATTGCCAAAGAATAACCAATAGTGGGGGGTGAACTCCATGTTTTTCCCAGTATAAAATTTGAACTGATTATTTAACATTTTACATTTTCTGTTTTTTATATCTTGTTCAAGCAATTCCTTACGGAAGGAATTCTGCCTGACTCTAAAATATGTGCACACTGTGGCGAAAACATTAATGGCGGTTGATCAATTTTAGTGGATAAAACACAAAATATTAAGATTAAAAAAAAAAAAAAATCAAGTACGTATTGGTCTTATTTATTTATTTATTAACTTTGTACTGGCTTCGTCGAGTGTAATTCAAGTTTTGTGCACATGTGCGTAGTTTCACCCCATCCAAACATTTAAAATACATTTAATGCATCCAACCAGGGTTGCACGGATCTCATCAGTGAACAAGCGCATGCTGCAAGGAATGCAGCTGCATCTTTGGCTTACTATGGGCTTAAAAAGGGAGTACGCCACAACCCTCTTTTCTACCAACAAGCCCAGGAACATTTAGTTCCTGGTCATAAAGTTCCTGTGGCCCAGGTGGTTTGCATCTCCCCCGCAACTCATAGTTCCTGGTAATTTATGCAAATGACAATGTTGTGTTACTTTGTTACTCATTACTGACACCCTATGGCTGTTAAGCATCATTGCAGTTCCAAAATAATTCAGTGAACTCTTAAAATATTATGGTGTATCATAGTTGAATTTGAATACATATTCCAGAAACGTCTGTGACGATGTCAGGAATGAAATCGGGCATCAGCCACAACATGCTTCCTTTTTAAATGCTCGTTTATCACAGCTGTGCTGCTAAAGGGAGGTTTACATCGTAGGACGTAATTTTGTGAAATGTCCCCATGGTCCGGTCCAAATCGGGGTCGCACGCATTGCTCCGTATGCGGCAGGCACAAGTCAAGGTAGCACGGTAGAAAATAAGACAAAGTCGCCGCCTGAGCTTTGACTTGACCAAACCAAATTTGTCTTTCTGTGTCCTACAGATGTCAGTGAAAACAATCTCCGTTCTGTGAAAGAGGAGCCAGACTTGACTCACATCAAAAAGGAGGAGGAGGAGGAGGAGCAGATCAACAAGTCACCACTGAACATTGTCCCTATAAAGACTGAAGTTGAAAACAAGGATGAGAGTGAGGACAACAGAGGGGCGGAGCCTACAAGCAGCAGTTCAAGTCATCACGTGACAACAGAAGGTGATGAAGACCACCGGGGGCCATCACAAGCACATAATGAGGACACATTATCAGACGCTCATGACGATGATGATGATGATGATGATGACGATGATGGGCAAGCCAAAGGTGAAAGGGCACGTCACACTGACTCATTAACTTCACAGTTGTCGTTAAAACCGCACACAAGAACACACAGTGGAGAAAAAACATTTTCATGCTCATTTTGTCGCAAAAGCTTCTCTCGAAAGTCACAATTAACAAGGCACGCAAGAACACACAGCGAAGAGAAGCCTTTTTCCTGCTCAGTTTGTGGCAAAAGCTTTTTTTTAAAGTCATATTTAATAAAACACACAACAATACACAGTGGAGGAAAACATTTTTCCTGCTCAGTTTGCGGAAAAAGTTTCTCTCAAAAGTCACATTTAACAGAACACACAAGAACACACAGTGGAGAAAAGCCTTTTTCTTGTTCAATTTGTGGCAAGAGTTTCTCTCAAAAGTCGCATTTAACAATCCACACAAGAACACACAATGGAGAAAAACCCTTTTCCTGCTCAGTTTGTGGAAAATGCTTCTCTCATAAGGCAAATTTAACAAGCCACACAAGAACACACAGTGGAGAAAAGCCTTATTCTTGCTCAATTTGTGGCAAGAGTTTCTCTCAAAAGTCGCATTTAACAATCCACACAAGAACACACAGTGGAGAAAAACCCTTTTCCTGCTCAGTTTGTGGAAAATGCTTCTCGAAAAAGTTTAATTTAATAAAACACACAACAACACATAGTGGAGAAAAACCCCTTTCCTGCTCAGTTTGTGGCAAGAGTTTCTCTCGAAAGTCACATTTAACAATCCACACAAGAACACACAGTGGAGAAAAGCCTTTTTCTTGCTCAGTTTGTGGCAAAATCTCTCATAATGCAACGTTAACAAGTCACTCAACAACACATAGTGGAGAAAAACCCTTTTCCTGCTCAGTTTGTGGCAAAGGATTCTCTCAAAATGCACATTTAACAAGGCACACAAGAAGACTCAGTGGAGAAAACCCTTTTTCCTGCTCAATTTGTGGCAAGAGTTTCTCTCGAAAGTTGCATTTAACAATCCACACAAGAACACACAGTGGAGAAAAACCATTTTCCTGCTCAATTTGTGGCATAAGCTTTTCTGTAAAGTCAACTTTATCATATCACACAAGAACACACAGTGGTGAAAAACCGTTTTCCTGCTCAGTTTGTGGAAAATGCTTCTCGAGAAAGTTTAATTTAATAAAACACACAACAACACATAGTGGAGAAAAACCCTTTTCCTGCTCAGTTTGTGGCAAAGGATTCTCTCAAAAGGCACATTTAACAAGGCACACAAGAACACATAGTGGAGAAAACGCTTTTTCCTGCTCAATTTGTGGCAAAGGATTCTCTCAAAAGGCACATTTAACAAGTCACACAAGAACACATAGTGGAGAAAACCCTTTTTTCTGCTCAATTTGTGGCAAGAGTTTCTCTCGAAAGTTGCATTTACGGATCCACTCAAGAACACACAGTGGAGAAAAACCCTTTTCCTGCTCAGTTTGTGGCAAAAGCTTCTCTGTAAAGTCAAATTTACGAATCCACACAAGAACGCACAGTGGAGACAAGCCATTCAGTTGCAGCGTTTGTGCTAAAAAATTCTCCACTAAACAGGGTGCTGAGAGTCACAATTGTGCTGGTGAGAATAGCAGCGATCCTTGAAGCTTAAAAAAAATAAAACAAAAAACTGATGGAACTGACTCTTTGTGGTAAGATGTAAATGTGATTTTGAATAAAATGTGATAAATTCAATTTTGCAAAGCTTTTTTATGAACATTTAGCCAATGTGATCAGTGTCAGAAGAACCATTGTGTCTGAGTGATGATGAGTTTTTTGTGTGTTTACATCAAACATGTAAATGAAATTAATTGCCTTTGCCTAGAACAACATTTGTTAACATTATGCTTTTCAGTTGTCTTTTTAATCGTACTTAATGGAAAAGGTGTGAGAAGAAACTGTGCTTATGAAATCATTGCCTTCCACAATCATCAATAAAATCACTTGTTCCACTTGCTCAACTGGCCTTCATTACGCTGTGTGAAAAGGTGAAAAACTGAACTCGAAGTTGAACTATAAAAAGAACCAGAAAGAAAAACGCAAATAGTCTCAGTTTCTCTCAATGGTTTTGGTATGTCAGGAGTTGGCAACTTGATAGCGACTGGAGTCAGCGCTGGTTTTCTCGCTGTGTTTGGCTGGCTCGTATATGTATGGTCCATTGAACAAAACTCAAACTCTTCAAATATCCCCTCACATACATTTAATATTTCGCTTTCTGAATAAATTTCTTCTTTCTAGGTTGAGGTCTATCAAGCGGTTTGTTGCTAAGCAGAATCTCACTTCGGAAAAAAACTATCATTTTGTCAAATATACCAAATTTTTTTTTTCATGCTTTATTATATTTTTATACATTGGATTACAGTGGAACCTCGGTTCTCGAACGACTCTGAGTTCAAACAAATTGGAGTCCGAACAAAAAAATAGAGAAATTCTTGCTTCGCAGTTCGAACAAACATCGGAGTTCGAACGTCGGTATGACGCGTGAGTGCGTACGCGAGGGTGGGATGCTGAGCGGCGTACGGGTGAAGATCGCTCTCTTGCTCTCTTTGTGACCAACTGTTGTCGTGTGCGGACGTGCTGCGTTTTGCTCTCGCGTTTTATATAGGTGTACGAAGTGTTTTAGCCTCTAATCATGCCTCCAAAGAAAGTCAGTGCAAGCAGCAAAGGAATGGTTTCGGTGTTCGAACAATTCGCTTTTCGAACAGGGTTCAGGAACGGATTACGGTCGAGAACCGAGGTTCCACTGTATTTATATAATGAAATAGGAAAATATTAAAATGTAAAATTGGAAACCACATACAGACTTAATTCAATTAATAACAAATATAGAAACATTTTATACATATTGAACTAATTGAGAAGAGTCCTGATCTTGAAATAAATATTGAATTATAAAAGATACTAAAAAATTAATTCAATAACCCGACCCTGGATGAGCGGCAGAAAATGGCTGGATGGATTTATTTAAATTTAAATTGCACACATATTCAAAAGAACAAATATGTTAAGAAATATTCAAGTGTGAAATAAAAAGGTTTAAATTGTTGATAATTTTACATCTTAAAATAATTGAATAAATATTGTATTATTACATAAGCAAGCTTAAATATAAATTGAAATAAATGAAAAAAAAAGTAGTGTATTTTTAAATGGCCTAATTTAGATATAGGAAGTAATTCTCTTTATGAAACTATGAAGGGACTGGAGCTCACAGAAGTGACCAGTCTTGGTTCTGAAGTTCCGATGTAACCAGATACTGCCCTGAGAGAAAATAGGCCTGAGCATTGTTTATGGTGGGGGCAATTCTCTCGCCAGGTCAGTGACCTTCCAGGGTATGGAAGTAATTTAAGGTGGTCACGAGTAGACTGGTCGTATCAACGGGGAGACGCATCTGCTCTCCCTCTGGGGGACTTTTGGAGGGAAATCCCGAAGACTAGCGGGATGGGAATGCATATGCAACAAGGGAAAATTAGATATTCATGTCCTATTTGGGCATTCCCTATAAGAAGGGAATGTCTGAGAGGGGGCTCGCATGTTTTTGGGGAGACTTCTTTTGACATCAGCATGTGACGAGAATAAAATCTTTTTCGAACCAGTTCTTTTCCATCACCAATGCAGCCTTGCTCGGCTGCCTCTCCGGAAGGCAGCAAGGACCCACACTTCAAAGACAAAATATACTACATATTGAAAGAAAAACAATACTCAAATATTGAAATAAGTATAGAATTGAATGAATAAACAACAAAGAAATAAATACCTCCTGGAAAATATCATTATTTATCAACATTTGTCAACATTTTTCTTTCTTGCACATTCTTAAACATAATTTTTTTTTTTACTTTTAATTTTTAAGTTACTTCAGTGCATTTCATACCTGTGCCTTCAAAGAAGTCCTACTTCGTCCTACTTGAATAAATCCCCATTAAAATACCATCATTTATGACACCACGGCTGGACAAATAATATCCAGAAACACACTTACGCACCACTGAGTGAGTGTTGGACGATATAGCTTCTCTTGAAAGGTCCGACTTGAAAATGTCCTTGCAAGTGGATCTGAAATTAAATCCACACTTTTCCCTCCTTCGGCCATTGTGGTTTAAAAAAAGCAAGAATATATTTCAGATTTTCGAACGGTCGCCAGTTACGACTTTTGGGTGTGTTGATTCGGCATAGCGCCGCCCCCTCACGAGTGAGTATCCAATCACAAAACGCGTTCATCACCCTCAGCATAAGGCCAGCGAGAAGGCTCACTGTAACCAACTCGTGATCTGATTGGCTATCGCAACCGTCTAACAAATATGAAAGCTCATTGACTTTGACAGAAGAGATGCTCGCACAATTGCGTCTTAAGGCCTCGGAATGCATAATGCGCGCTCCTGGTTTTGTGAAACCTGCCCAGCATCACGAGCGAGCGAAATTCTGATTGGATTCAAAACTCTCACCTAAAAATACAACGCTCAGCTATAATATGACATCAATGTGAAGATTATGATCATTTTTTTTATTGATTGTTTGGCCAGCCGAGAAGGCCTTGAAGGCCCACCACTGAGTTACTTGATGGCCTAAATGAAACTTTACTTTCATCAATAGAGTTAAAGTTATGCTTTATTGTCGGATTTATGGAATTAATAGTGAATGATTGTATTACGATTACTGGCATTATTTTAAACACTTACGGGACAGAAGGTCAATTATTTAATTTAGCAGGTTCATATTTACTGAATATGTTCAACATTGATTGAACAAAAAGCATTTATCAAATTAAAGTAGAAGTGCAGTGCATAGATAAGATTGACTGGGATTGTAGTCATGGTGTTTACTGATGCATTCATATGCTAAATTTATGACTTCGTTTAAATGTAAGACCTCAAACTTGCACACATAGTATTTTCATGACCCACACTCTCATTCAGAACAAACAGATTCAGTCTGCTCAGGTCAAACTGATGACAAACCAGATAGCACTTCATGGACAAATACGACAAAACACATTCTCCACATAGGCCATCGAAGATTCAAACATATCAAGTTGGGCAGGGGAGGACGTCACCGGGACGCGATCAGGAACACCAAAAACACATAATTAGATCTGTGAAAACATACACCACACAATCTGTACACTGACGAGATTACAGGGGAATGTGAGCAGGAGAGACGGAGAGACTGCCGCCTGCCTGAGAAGGTGAGCCTTGGACGTGGAACGTGGACCGGGGGAAGGAGCAAGGACGACCGATTCAACCTACATGACCCTTGACAAAGAAAACCTCCTATAAAATGTGAGGCTGGGCTGAGATCAGCGCGACATTTTTCGATTGTGCTCGTCCGAGTACAGTTTCTCGTAAGATTAAGAAAAAGCCGCCCAGATACTATTTCCTGAACTCCAGAAATCGAAGAAACAAAAATATCGCAACCCTAATCAGCTGTTGTTGAGTCTTTATTTGGCCCTTTTCTTCTTGAGTACAAAAAACGAACACGCATTGGAGTAAGTTTGGCTTTTCAGGTTCATTTACGAAATAGTTCTCGTTTTCTCAGTGGCTCCAACGTGATTTTCTCAAGGAGGGAGTCCTTGCGGCTTGTTGTTCACACTCTACAATATTCCAGGCCTGGACAATCAGAACAAAGGTAGGGGAGAGCCTGTTTATTCAAAGTCTCCTGATTTGTTATCTTGTAGAGTGGAAAGACGTGGCCGATTATTAGACCGTTAAATTTTGTTCGTGTTTCTGGATATATTGTTTCTGGACTTCAGGAATGCTTTGTATAGAATGTAGATTGCGCATGGATCACTAGTAATATTGGAAGCGTACGCAGGTGAAATAAGTAGGGGGCTCCTGTTGTCGGCCGGCAACAGAAATTAGCACCCGGAGTCAAAAAGGGGGACTCCTGCTCTGGCAGTCGAAGAAGGGGATGCACAGCTGACTAGCAGAACGTGTGCACGGCGATCCCAATAAAGTGACGCTCAGTATAGTTAGTATAGTATAGTATATAAGTGGACTGAGGCTGGGAAAGATTGGATCTTTCGGACCGCCATTATCTGTCGCTGCAGAGGCATACACGGTGGAGGGAAGTGCACAGCTGATGAGCTGATGGTCGCACTGCAACCGCAGTCACGGTATACGTGGTTGACCGAGGCGTGGAGTGTTCCGGTTGCTGGAATATAGAATAGATTTTAAGGTGTTCCAATATTGTTGACAGTTTCTTGATTTCGGGGTGTTCCAATGTGGTTCACTTGCTCTGTTCTGTGTTTGTGCTGTTGTCTGTGTGTTAATTGTGACGTGTATTTGTTGTGCAATTGTCTATACGTTGTGTGTGTCCCGTGGCAATTTGTGGCCCTTGCTGTGCTGCGTTCTACTGGGTTGTTGTGTCTCATGTTTATAATTCCCGCGTCTATGTCTTATGTTGCTCAATTGGTTTAATGTTAGGGGGTGTAAGAGAAAGTAGAGTGTTAATGTCTGGTGAGTGATGATAAAAAGGAGAGAGTGGGGTTTGCGTCCCACACTCACAACAAAACATGCTTAAAGTAACGTGTGGTGCATACAATATATCGTGTGAAAGTTCAAGCGATCGTGTGAGTGAATGCAACCCTGAAGCAGAACAGGGGGAAACCTAACGGTGATAAGATAAAACTGCCTGATTGGTTGGAGTGGATAAATAATGAAGTTGTGGATATTTTGGTAGTACAGAGAGGAGAATCCAAAACACGGAAAAATCTGTGATAGGATGGACCTTGCTCCGATGAGAGTTACACATTGCTTGAGTCGTAGTTGATTAAAAATGGGGAAATGGTGGGAGTGTAAAATTACGATTGGTATAAAAATTTCAGGGGATGATTAGCAATTAAGGAGAGGATTGGCGTTGAAATTACTTGAGAGAAAAAGTATATGAAACCGAAACACAAAGGCTTCATTGAGCATGTGTCTTGCGGACGTACGAAATGTGACCATTGGGAACTCTGAGTTGATTAGGAAATTGAAAGAAAAAAGTCAAAGCAAGTAGGGTGAAGAGTGTGGGGAAAGTGGTGGGAGCAGTTGGATGAGCAGGGGGAGTTGCAGATATGAGGTTGGAAAGATGGGGGTCGAGTGGCCGATGGACGGTAGCTGTTTGTGAGGGTTGGAGATGGGGAGGCGTGGCTGGGGTGCGGACAAGATATATAAGATATATAATCATACGCAATACCGACAAAGTGCCACGAAAGACGCTGGTGGAAAAACTGACACCAGGGGAATAACGACGGGAACGAAAAAGGCTTGCAAAAGGCAAGGAACAAAATGAACAAAAATCGCTTACCGCAGAAGGGCAAGGAAAACCAATTGAGCTCAACCGAGAAGATCAATAAATGAAAACGGAAACACAAACAATGAACGGGAACAAGGTACGCGGAATGCAATAACAAGGTGTCTAGAATTCACAACTTGGGACATGAGCATGAGCAAGATGAATATTCCGACGCTGAGTAGTCAGCGTGGAGTGTTTAAATAGTGCAGTAATCAATGACTTGACGAGTGACAGGTGCGTGGCAGGTGGGCGCGTTTCTCCAGCCATGACGACATGAACAGGAACAAGCGCTGGAAGGAAACGCCCCCACTCCAGCTGGGCAAACACAAAACAAAAACATGACAGGACAAAACGGACCACGACACAAAGGGATTAGGTTTTTGGGACAGGTTTGAATTGAAACATTTTATGAATTAGAATTAGAATTAGAAATCCCTTTATTGTCATTGTACTCAAGTGTGCAACGAGATTAGAGGGCTACCCTCTCCAGTGCAATACAACAATAATACAGATATACGGCACCACAGCGGTGATACTTGAGGTTAATTTCAGTTAAGTGGGCGGTGGCGCTGTTTTTATGAAAATTACTCACTTAACGCAAGGGTAGGTTCTTCGTAGAGGGGATTACAGAGTTACATGCGGGACAAAATTTACTTGTCAGGAACTGTCCTTACTTGAGGCCGAGGCCAGACCTACAGACCAGCATGACGGTCACCGGCTGAATGGGGACACCTCAGGTGAGATTGGCCGTGCCGTGCATCAGATATTTCTGGCCCCGTTGGGGCCGATGTTGCTGTATCTTTCAGGTGGGGAGCGGAGGAGACAGGCCTGGTCTATGTGGCCAGGGCGAGACGTGAATGGATTGAGACTTCCGGCAGTGACCCGTCCAATACTGTCGTCATTCCGCAGCTGTTCCAGTTGGCCGTCCTCAGGGCGTGTCCTTCCGGTTACGGACATCATGTGAAACAGTCCATCAATGATGCAAAAATGCTAATCAGTCTCAGGAGAACACATTTTTTTTTACATCATTTTGCACGACATCAGAAAAGGAAAATGTGGGATTGGATTAAGGAGCGTTACTAAAAATTGTTGTACTTGCAGGTTCAGGTGGCCAAGAGGGCTAAAAATTATAAAATAAAAAAAATGAAAAAAAGGGGTGGGGCAGCTAATGCATGCAGCTCCCATTGCACCTGCGCCTTCCGCTTCTGCTGCTCCTAGGCAAGGTTCGGGTGACGCGGCACCACAGCAGATTGGCTGTCCGTACCCGGCCGGTCAACGAGGTCGGGATTGCGGTAACAGAGGTAGGGGTGGTTATAGACGGGAGTTGTGAGTGGGGTGTGCTCTTGCTGCGGGGTCACTGGGTGATGAGCAGTCCATACCGAGCCACTTTCTGGAATGTGCCATCCTCTGGTCCGGTGCCATTCCTGTCGCCCAGAGCTCAACCAGCGCAGGGGGCACCAACGTTACCCACAACCAACGCACTCTTGACACCAACCCGCTGGTACCCCATTCCATGACAGGGGGCCGCGGAGCATATGTGGTGCTCTCCTCCATTCCAGTGGCTGAACTGAAACATCTGAGGGCAGCTCTGAAACCTGGTTCTCCATCCTCCCGCGGTGGGTATGCCCTGTTCCTGATCCAACCTCCACCCATTCACCAATTGACCCAGTACATTGTACACTGTACATATGATCGCACATATGATTTGGTTTATCAAAATGCGTTGCCTCGCATGCGTGCCTTGTCCCTGAGCAGCAGAAATGGTATGAATTGTTTACTTTCGCTGAGCCACAAATCACATTGACTATTGATGCGCGTCTTCATACTAAAGATCTAGGCCCCATGGTAAAGCGGTGTGTAGAGGCGGTTGGCTGGGTTCAGACGTCTATTACGAATGTTGAATACTCTGCGTCACTAACAGGGTATCATACTTCAACACCCACTACAAATTCTTCGGTTTTGGGAACGTGACTAAATTTCAAAATTTCACGAAACGGGTCACTCGGGAGAGGTCGCTCTGTGTGCGTCTCTGCCGGAGGGGTTGTGGACACGGGCCCAACTGATTTTGGGCTCTGCTCCACAGCTCCCCCAATTGTTTTACTGTCTCTACACCCTCGCCCAGTTGACAGAATCAGAGTTGGCACAGCCTGGAGGTGGAGGGAGGCATTCGGGAGACAATAGGAGGTGAAGACTGCAGCGGTCTTGGAGCTGTCTACATCTTGGAGAGCACCTATTCTTCCCGTAAAAAATTGTTTAATTTGGTATCTGCGTAATTCTAGTTTGGGATTTTTATTTATTTATTTATTTTTTTATCATAAATGGTTACTATTTCATTTGGTTTGCTTTAAAGATTTGCCAAAAAACTGTCAAAATTGGAGCGTTAGCTCAGGCCTTAATTTATAATCTCTAGACAGTTAGATATTTGAACTCAGTGAACTAAATTTTCTCTAATTCAGGAATAATTTGCCCATCTTGCAAAGCCAAATTCTAACATTGTGCCATATTAGCTGGATATCATTAGGACATTATTGCGAACCAACACTGCTGGATTGTGGTGATTATCGGCAAAACTAAATGTATACGTTGGAAAATTGTTTCTGGGGGCAATGCCTGTGAGGATGCCACTGTCTAGATCAGGGGTGGCCAACCAGTCAGAGACTAAGAGCCACTTTTTTTACTGTGTTACTGCAAAGAGCCACATCATACATGGGCACACATGAACATCATTCCATGCATCATGTGTGTGTGCGCGCACACACAGAGAGAGACACACACAGGCCTCTGCTCAGCCAGATTTATTGAAAATGACCCACAGCAAGATAATGACAGTTATTTTTTTCAACAGTTAACATTGTGTGCACTGTCTCACACACACATAAACTCTCAGTTCAAGCAAGTCCACAAACAAAAATATAACAATTTTCAATGACATTTTTCTCTTACTATGCTGCTTAGTGGGACTTCTGGCATTCCTTGTCCTGAACAATCCTCCTCAAATCTGGCTTGTATTCCGTTGTTGCCACTCGAAGCAACTCTTTCACATGAGTGTCAGTCAAAACAGATCGATGCTTTGATTTCACATGTTTCAGGGTGGAAAACACAGACTCGCAGACGTACGTTGACCAAAACATCGACAGGATCTTTAGCACAGCCCGTTTGATGTTGGGGTATTTTTCCATTGGCACACGTTTCCAGAACTCAATGGTCCCTTCCCTGAAAACAGCTTTCAGTTGATCCTCCTCACAAAGATCGATCATCTCCAACTCCGCCGCAGCCTCATCTGTGACGAGCGGGATTTTCAAACAGTCCATCTCCGCATTAAATGGGTCGACAAGGAACGTAATCTGTGGTCTTTTCAGTTGTAGATCACGGAACCGGGTCACAAAGCTTTCGTGCAAGTTTTCAATCAGCGTTGCATATCTGTCTCTTTTCTTTTTCAGGGCGGCACTGGTGACATGTTCACTGGCTTTTAGCAGAGTGGGAAAATGCGTTAAATCTTTCTTTTGAATTTGCGTCTTGAACAGTTTCAGTTTGTTGATAAACGCAAACACACATTGCACGAGGTCAGGCAGCATTTTTAACTTGCCTTGCAGGGTCAGGTTCAGTCTGTCCAAGTGACACAGCATGTCGACCAAAAATGCCAGATCCATAATCCACTCGAGGTCCGAGAGCTCGGGATAGTCCTTGCCCTTCTCTTCCATGAACAGTTTTGCGGCATCCAAAAGCTCAAAGAAGCGAGAGAGCACTTTGCCTTTTGACAGCCACCTCACAGTGCAGTGCAGCTGCAGGTCACCTGGAAGCCCTTGGTCCAGCTCAGCGATGAGACTCCTGAATTGCCTGTGGTTAAGCGCGTGTGTGCGGATGTAGTTCACGATTCCCATCACAGGCTTCATGACGTTGTCTGAATTCAATGATTTAGACACGAGTTGCTCCCTGTGGATGATGCAATGGAAATTTCAAAAGTCGGGAAATGTTTGATCAGTTTTACATAGCCCCACAAGCCCGTTCACGGATCCGATCATCCGTGGCTATTGCAGTTCGTTTTGCTATGGGCAGGTTCGCTTTTGCAAATGCAGCCATCATCGTTTCTTTCACATCTATGCCACGGGTTCTGTCTTTTAATGGCACAATATCAAGGAATTCTTCTTTGATCATACATTCGTTTGACACAGACCGTGCAAAAATTGCTAACTGAGGCTTGTCTTGTATGTCACAGCTCTCATCCAATGCCACATTAAAATACTCACATGCTTGAAGGTCAGAGTGCAACTGTGATTCAATAGCAGTGTTAATGTCCGATATTCTGCGTTCAACAGTGTGGCGCGAGAGTTGGACATCTGATATGCTTCGTTTTAGTTTGTTGTCTTCAGGAGACAAGATTTCAACAGCGTCATTAAGGCATTTTTTTATGAAGTCCCCTTCACTGTATGGCTTTTTAGCCTGTGCGATGTTCCAAGCCTGTTGATATGAAGCAAGCGTTATGGTTTCTGAGTGTTTTGTTAATTTTTTGAAAAACTGCATCTGCTTTTCAAAGTGACCAACCTCTGCTTGCGAAGTTCAGTCACTTTTGGAAATTCCTGGTCGATGTAAGGATGGATTGAGTTGAAGTGACGCTGAAGATTTGAAGCTTTGAAATGCGCCAATGATGCCTGACATATAAGGCAGAATGGCTTGCCATTACGTTCAACAAAAAAATATAAATTCTCCCACTCTGTTAAAAATGTCCTGTTCTCTTCTTCATATTTTCGTTTGGCTGTGCATTTTTTCCCTGCCATTTTGAGAGCGAACTTGAAACAAATTATTTACAACTCAAATAATCTCGCGCGTTTGACGTCACATCAGACGTTATTCTTCTTCTTCTTTTCAATTCAAACTGGCTCACCCGGTCAGCGCGCCACCTAGTGTAAATGAATGGCAGCGCCAGCCAAGCATTTTTTAAGCTTGTCATGTGAAAGCTCCTGAAGCCCCGACGAGTGGATCCCCGAGTGCAGGTAACAGGCTAAACTAGCAGCTGTTTGACGGCTCGGACTACGTGCTGGGACCCTGTGTGTACTATTGATGAAGTTTGGTGCAGTTCTGAGCATTATTTGTGGCTAATAGTGGCGTTTGCGGTCGGACAGTGGCTCCGTACAGCGCTGTATGTGGCGATAGTGCGGTATTTGCTGAAGTTGGTGGATCTCGTGAATCTAGCGGTCGGGTAAATTAATCTCTTGAGGGGGGGTTGTTACGGTGTGTTTGACCATGGTTTACACTTACGCCTTACGCCAGAATATCGCTTAAAGAGCCGCATGAAATCAGCCAAAGAGCCGCATGCGGCTCGAGAGCCGCGGGTTGGCCACCCCTGCTGTACAGGATAAGCAGTGTGGATAATGACATGACATGACAAATATTTGTCCTATTGTGGCGGACATTACGACCATGCCTCTGACCCAGTAGGCATCCCGGGTGGGGGCGTATTCATGTGAATGTTGTGGGCGCCAATTTCTGATTGTCCTTCAGTTGTTGTTGGCAGTCTTGGAAAAAAGACGTGTTCGTAGTCAGTCGTGTGTACTCATTTCAACTGCCATACTGTCATCAATATTTGCACAACAGAGTACTGAGTTTCGCGATCCTCACTATAATAGTTCTCAAAATTATATTTCTTATCAATTTATCTTAGTTAAGGGATATTTTATTGACAATCTAATCTCAATCTACAAAGGCAGAAAAAAAATTGGTGTTGGGGGGCGCGAATCTTTTTCCTCTTGGTAGGGGCGGGCGTGAAATAATTGAGAAGCACTGCGAGTATATGCAGACATTAAATTTCATACAATCTCGCAGCCCGAGTGAACCACAGCATTGTTGCAAATTCGGTCGGAGAAACGGAAACGTTCCCCTGCTGGAGCAGCAGCGGCTTCTCGGGCATAGGCGGAAGTGACGTCAGAGCTGACTTGCCAATGTGGCGTTAATTTAATTATTTTGTTATTTTTTGTATCAACCGAATTTAAATATTATATAAAATATATATTAAAATAGAACATCCATGGGTAAAACCAAACACAGAGGCAAAGAAAGATATTTGAAAAATACGCACTTGAATCATGACGTCATTAGCAAGCGCGCAGCTTCCGAAGGGCCTCGACCACAAAATTAATTAACAACAAGAAAAGCAACAAGATATTGACATTTTTGAATGCCTTTTTCCTTTAAAAGCCTTAATTACATATATCCAGAGACATTGTTCCTGTTTTACTGTGTATTTTTATTTTATTTTATTTTATATTATACATTTTTTTCTACATTCATTACCCTTCGTTGTGAATTCTATTTAAGGATGACAATGTACATGTTAGTTTAATACCTGAAGTGAACTTGTGATACTGTTGTACTGTCTATTCAAAATGTTCAATAAAGTTTGTTAAAAAAAAAAAAAAAAAAGGGCCTCGACCACATCCACCGACCCGTCCACACCGAAACAAAAACACCCACCGCTAAATTCTTCTGATTTAGTGTAGAACTGAATGTAAATTTCTCACAGAATGTCCAGTGCTACTCTAAAGGACTACGATATAATTCATCAAGTCTTTGTGTCCCGATAACCTCATCTTCGCGCGTTGATGCTTTTCGGCGTAGTTAGCTTAGCTTCTTAGCTTATCTTGTTAGCTAGCTAGCCGCTAACGAAAAGAGGCACATGACTCATCGCCAAGCAGAGATCAAGTGCGGATTTTTTGGAATTATTATTTGAAAATGTGCGAAAGAACGACACCCAAGGACAAAGAGGAACTTTGTGGAATAAAAGAAGAAAACGAAGCAGGTTTGTACACGTTTTACTCTCATTTGCTTTGTAAAGAACGACTTTCTATCGTTAAAAATATGCATCACAACATTAAGTTGTTTGGGGAAATCGTTCAAGGTTATTGCCGTTTTTTTTTTGAATATTGCCTTTTACTTGCCGGGTTGCTGAACATTTGTTGATGCCAAATGAAATCAGTGCGGAAAACGTTTGCCAAAGAATAACCAATAGTGGGGGGTGAACTCCATGTTTTTCCCAGTATAAAATTTGAACTGATTATTTAACATTTTACATTTTCTGGTTTTTATATTTTGTTCAAGCAATTTCTTACTAAAAATGTGCACACTGCCGCGAAAAGGTAAATGGCGGTTGATCAATTTTAGTGAATAAAACACAAAATATTAAGTTTTTTAAAAAAAAATCAAGTACGTATTGGTATTATTTATTTATTAACTTTTTACTGGCTCGGTCAATGAACCTCGGGTGGCCCTGCACTGTTCTGTGCACGTGTGCATAGTTTCACCTCATCCAAACAATTAAAATACATTGAATGCATCCATCCAAGGTTGCACGGATCTTTTCAGTGAACAAGCGCATGCTGCAAGTAATGCATCTGCATCTTTGTCTTACTATGGGCTTAAAAAGGGAGTATGCCACAACCCCCTTTTCTACCAACAAGGCCAGGAACATTTATTTCCTGGTAATACAGTTCCTGTGGCCCAGGTGGTTTGCATCTCCCCCACAAGTCAAAGTTCTTGATAATTTATGCAAATGTCAATGATGATGTATCAGTGGGAGGTCTTGTGTTCCTTTGTTACTCATTACTGACACCCTTTGGCAGTTAAGCATCATTGCAGTTCCAAAATAATTTAGTGAACTCTTAAAATATTATGGTGTATCTTAGTCTAATTTGAATATGTATTGGATAACTTTAATATAAACAGTCATTATTCAAATATGTCAACACGAAAGTCAGAGTGAAAGTGTTGTTGCTTAATGCTTATGTGAAGGGATTTTGTCTCTTCAAACATAATTTTGTTTTAAATTTGATTTAGAAACAGAAATTTTATTTTAAAAAAGGAAAAAGGGGAATGTCGGAATGTACTAGCAGGATAAATGTCATTTTGGGTAAAAAAAACAAAAAACAAACGTAAATCATGCAATAAATAGCCACTCTGATTCCAGGGCCCCTTTAATTCTTTTAGGGATCCAGATTATAATGGAAGCAAAAAGTACCCACGATGAAACTATCTCTAAATGCAAAAAGAAATACTTGTAAACATATTTCACTTGTAGGATTCCTATTTTATCAATGACATTATGTTGCGATGGCCCCCAGTGGTCTGCATCAAGATGTTAGGGTCCCACAACAGGTGTTCCATCAGACGCACACAATAGCCTGTGTGTGCTAACTTCAGCTCGCTTCCAGAAACGTCTTTGACTATGTCCGGAATGAAATCGGGCATCAGCCGCAACGTGCTTCCTTTTTAGATGCTCGTTTATCACAGTTGTGCTGCTAAAGGGACGTTTACATCGTAGGACGTAATTTTG
Source organism: Idiotropiscis lumnitzeri (assembly GCF_059441095.1). Taxonomy (NCBI): domain Eukaryota; kingdom Metazoa; phylum Chordata; class Actinopteri; order Syngnathiformes; family Syngnathidae; genus Idiotropiscis; species Idiotropiscis lumnitzeri. The sequence continues at coordinate 14,325,928 of NC_142392.1, forward strand.
TGAAATGCCCCCATGGTCCGGTCCAAGTTGGGGTCGCACGCATTGCTCCATGTGCGGCAGGCGCAAATCAAGGTAGCGCGGTAGAAAATAAGACAAAGTCGCCGCCTGAGGTTTGACTTGACCAAACCAAATGTGTGTTTGTCTTTCTGTGTCCTACAGATGTCAGACAAAACGATCTCCGTTCTGTGAAAGAGGAGCCAGACTGGACTCACATCAAAAAGGAGGAGGAGGAGGAGGAGATCAACAAGTCACCAGTGAACGTTGTCCCTATAAAGACTGAAGATGAAAACAAGGATGAGAGTGAGGACAACAGAGGGGCGGAGCCTCCAAGCAGCAGCTCAAGTCATCACGTGATAACAGAAGGTGATGAAGACCACTGCGGGAGGACACATTATCAGACGCTCATGACGATGATGATGATGATGATGATGGGCAAGCCAAAGGTGAAAGGGCATGTCACACTGACTCATTCACTTCAAAGCTGTCTTTAAAAGGGCACGGAAAAACTCACAGTGGTGAAAAACCTTTTCCTTGCTCGGTTTGTGGCAAAAGCTTCTCTCGAAAGTTTCATTTAACAATCCACACAAGAACACACAGTGGAGAAACATCTTTTACCTGCTCAGTATGTGGCAAAAGCTTCTCTCAAAAGTCTCATTTAGTAAGGCACACAAGAACGCACAGTGGAGAAAAACCTTTTTCTTGCTCAGTTTGTGGCAAAAGCTTCTATCAAAAGTTTGATTTAACAATCCACACAAGAATGCACAGTGGAGAAAAACCTTTTTCTTGCTCAGTTTGCGGCAAAAGCTTCTCTCGGAAGTCTCATTTAGTAAGGCACACAGAAACGCACAGTGGAGAAAAACCTTTTTCTTGCTCAGTTTGTGGCAAAAGCTTCTCTCGGAAGTCTCATTTAGTAAGGCACACAAGAACGCACAGTGGAGAAAAACCTTTTTCTTGCTCAGTTTGTGGCAAAGGATTCTCTGAAAAGGGACATTTAACATATCACACAAGAAAGCACAGTGGAGAAAAACCTTTTTCTTGCTCAGTTTGTGGAAAATGCTTCTCTCAAAAGTCAAGTTTAACAGAACACACAAGAACACACAGTGGAGAAAAACCTTTTTCTTGCTCAGTTTGTGGAAAATGCTTCTCACAAAAGTCAAGTTTAACAAGCCACACAAGAAAGCACACTGGAGAAAACCCTTTTTCCTGCTCAGTTTGTGGTAGACGCTTCTCTGTAAAGTCAAATTTAACTTGTCACACAAGAACACACACTGGAGAAAAACCTTTTTCTTGCTCAGTATGTGGCAAAAGCTTCTCTCATAAGGCAAGTTTCACAAAACACACAAGAACACACACTGGTGAAAAAGCTTTTTTCTGCTCAATTTGTGGCAAGAGTTTCTCTCAAAAGTCGCATTTACGACGCCACACAAGAGCACACAGTGGAGACAAGCCATTCAGTTGCAGCGTTTGTGCAAAAAAATTCTTCACTCAACGTAGTGCTGAGAGACACGATTGTGCTGGTGAGAATTGCAGCAATCCTTGAAGCTTAAAAAAAGACAACAAAAAACTGAAGGAACTGACTCTTTGTGGTATGATGTAAATTTTGATTTTGAATAAAATCTGAAAAATGTAATTTTGCAAAGCTCTTTTATTGGCACTAAGCCAATGGGGTCAGAGCCAGAATTATCAATGTGTTTGTGTGATGATTTTTTTGTGTTTACATCAAACATGTAAATAAAATTAATTGCCTTTGCCTGGAACAACATTTGTTAACGTTATGCTTTTCAGTTTTCTTTTTAAACGTACTTAATGGAAAAGGTGTGAGAAGAAACGGTGCTTATGAAATCGGTACCTTCCACAATCATCAATAAAATCACTTGTTCCACTTGCTCAACTGGCCTTCATTACGCTGTGTGAAAAGGTGAAAAACTGAACTCGAAGTTGAACTATAAAAAGAACCAGAAAGAAAAACGCAAATAGTCTCAGTTTCTCTCAATGGTTTTGGTATGTCAGGAGTTGGCAACTTGATGGCGACTGGAGTCAGTGCTGGTTTTCTCGCTGTGTTTGGCTGGCTCGTATATGTATGGTCCATTGAACAAAACTCAAACTCTTCAAATATCCCCTCTCATACATTTAATATTTCACTTTCTGAATAAATTTCTGACTTGCTAAAACCACTTTCTAGATTGAGCTCTATCAAGCGTTTGGGGTTTGTTGCTAAGCAGGATCTCACTTTGGAAAAACTATCATTATGTCAAATATACCAAATATTTTTGTTCATGCTATATTATGCTTTTTATACATTGGATTAGTTATATAATTAAATAGGGAAATATTAAAATTGGAAACCACATACAGACTTAATTCAATTAATAAGAAATATCGAAACATTTTATAAATATTGAACTCATTGAGAAGAGTCCCAGTATTGAAATAAATATTGAAATATAAAAAATACTTATGTATTTAATTAATTCAATAACCCGACCCCGGATGAGCGGCAGAAAATGGCTGGATGGATGGAATAATTTAAATTGCATACATATTCAAATGAACAAATATGTTAAGAAATATTCAAGAGTGAAATGAAAAAGTTTAAATTAATATTGATATAATGTTGCATATTATAATAATTGAATAAATATTGTAGTATTACATCAGCAAGCTTAAATATACATTGAAATACATTTTTAAAAAGTCGTGTATTATTAAATGGCCTAATATAGATATGGGAAGTAATTCTCTTTATGAAACGATGAAGGGACTGGAGCTCACAGAAGTGACCAGTCTTGGTTCTGAAGTTCCGATGTAACCAGATACTGCCCTAAGAGAAAATAGGCCTGAGCATTGTTTATGGTGGGGGCAATTCTCTCGCCAGGTCAGTGACCTTCCAGGGTATGAGAGTAATTTAAGGTGGTCACGAGTAGACTGGTCGTATCAACGGGGAGACGCACCTGCTCTCCCTCTGGGGGACTTTTGGAGGGAAATCCCGAAGACTAGCGGGATGGGAATGCATATGCAACAAGGGAAAATTAGATATTCATGTCCTATTTGGGCATTCCGTAGAAGAAGGGAATGTCTGAGAGGGGGCTCAAGTTTTTGGGGAGACTTCTTTTGACATCAGCATGTGACGAGAATAAAATCTTTTTCGAACCATCGCCAATCCAGCCTTGCTCGGCTGCCTCTCCGGAAGGCAGCAAGGACCCACACTTCAAAGACAAAATATACGACATATTGAAAGAAAAATAATACTCAAATATTGAAATAAGTATAGAATTGAATGAATAAACAACAAAGAAATAAATACCTCCTGGAAAATATCCTTATTTATCAACATTTCTCAAAGCACAACATTTCGATCAGATTGAGTTCTTGCTTGCACATTCTTAAACAATCATAAGTTTTTTACTTTTAATTTTTAAGTTACTTCAGTGCATTTCATACCTGTGCCTTCAGTGAAGTCCTACTTTGTCCTACTTGAATAATGCCCCTCACAACACCATCATTTATGACACCACGGCTGGACAAATAATATCCAGAAACACACTTACGCACCACTGAGTGAGTGTTGGACGATATAGCTTCTCTTGAAAGGTCCGACTTGAAAATGTCTTTGCAAGTGTATCTGCAATTAAATCCACACTTTTCCCTCCTTCGGCCATTGTGGTTCAAAAAAAGCAAGAATATATTTTAGATTTTCGAACGGCCGCCAATTACGACTTTTGGGTGTGTCGATTCGGCATAGCGCTGCCCCCTCACGAGTGAGCATCCAATCACAAAACGTGTTCCTCACCCTCAGCATAAGGCCAGCGAAAAGGCTCACTGTAACCAACTCGTGATCTGATTGGCTGTCGCAACCGTCTAACAAGGCCGTGAAATTGAAAACCGACAACAATCAGCCAATAAAAACAAAGGGATGTTGTAGGCTAAAAGTGACAGCAAAGGGAAGACAACACAAATTAACGTTCACAATTGTGCCAAGTAGACTGGAGTCAATTTTTGGAGACAAGACATCTGAAGATCTTGGATTGATAAAAAGAATTTACCAAATCACCAGCAAGGATGTCAATAAGAACAACAAAATGTTGAACAGTGAAGGTAGTAAGAGTATAGTGAACAAATACTTTTCTGTCTTCAAAGGACAAGGGACGCTACCTTACACTTACAAAATACAGCTCAAGGAAGATGCTAAACCTGTAGTACATGCCCCGAGAAGAGTTCCAGCCCCTCTCAAAGAGAGATTAAAAAAAGAACTGAGCAGAATGACACCGATCGGAGTCATAGAGAAAGTGGAAGAACCCACCGACTGGGTAAATTCCGTCACGTGTGTTAAAAAGAGGAACTCCCCAGAGTTACGTGTTTGCCTCGACCCCAAAGATCTGAATGAGAACATTAAAAACGAACATTATCAGATTCCCAAGCGTGAAGAAATCCTGAGTGACAAGGCAGGTGCTAAGTACTTCAGCAAATTAGATGCAACGCATGGATTTTGGCAGGTGAAGCTGGACACCGAAAGCAGCAGGTACACCACCTTCAACACACCATTTGGGCGTTTCTGTTTTCTGAGACTGCCATTTGGCATAAAGTCTGCGCCTGAGATCTTTCACAGAGCTATGGAGTCAATCATGGAAGGTCTGGAAGGAACCCGTGTGTTCATTGATGATTTGGTTGTTTGGGGAAACACGGAACAAGAACACAATGAGAGACTTGAGGAACTGCTACAAAGAGTTAAAATGAATGGACTTAAACTAAAACGAGAGAAATGTCTGTTTGGAGTTCCAGAATTGATATTCTTGGGAGACAAGCTCACAGCAGATGGAGTGGTGCCAGACAGAACCAAAGTGCAAGCAATGTCGGACATGCCAGCTCCAACTGAGAAAAAAGGACTTCTGCGAGCAATGGGGATGATAAACTTCCTGGGCAAGTTCATTCCAAACCTCTCTTCAAGGACAAAGTCCCTAAGTTTGCTGCTGCATCACAACGTATTCTTTGAGTGGACAACAAAACATGACAAAGAATGGCAAGATCTAAAGAGAACTGTGACAGCTGAGCCAGTCCTTGCCTACTTTGATCCATCAAAACCAACCAAAATTTCCACGGATGCGTCGACAGATGGGCTAGGTGCCGTACGGCTGCAAAAGGCGAGAGACACATGGCAACCTGTAGCCGATGCATCCAGGTCAATGTCAGAGACTGAAAAACGCTCTGCTCAGATCGAAAAGGAGTCACTGGGTTTAGTGTTTGGATGTGGCAAATTTCACACGTATGTTTATGGACTGCCCACGTTCATAGCAGAGACTGATCATAAGCCACTGATTTCAATTAGGAAGAAAAATCTCAATGACATGACGCCCAAAATTCAACGCATGATGACGTTGCAGCGCTATGATTTTGAGCTAATATACACGCCTGGAAAATACATCGCGCTTGCTGATGCGTTATCCCGAGCGCCGCACCCTAACAGTGACATCAAGGACTGTGTTATGGCGGAGGAGGCTGAGGCTCACATCAACATGGTCACAGCCGCACTTCCTGCTACTGACGCTATGCTGTCAGTCTTGAACAAAGTGTCACAATGTATGAACAATGGATGGTCAAAAGGGAACTGCCCTCAGTTTTACCCGATGAGAGCGGAGTTGTGCATGGCGGACGGCCTCCTGCTTAGGACGGACAGGATTGTAGTTCCACAAGCTATGCCCAAGGACATGCTTCAGCGTCTTCACAAAGGACACCTGGGAGTGGAGAAATGTAAGAGAAGAGCACGAGAAGCCATCTCCTGGCCGGGCATTAACAAAGACAGAGAAGAAATGATTAAAAAATGCCAAGTTTGCCAAAAACATCAACACAAACAAGTTAAAGAGCCAATGCTGGTAGCTGACCTTCCCACGACTCCCTGGCAGAAGGTAGGCACTGATTTGTTTCATTTACATGGCAAAGACTTATTGTTATTGACTCTTACTCTATCCTGAGATTGCCCAACTCACCAGCACCACTGCACAGTCCATTATTGTTCACATGAAAGGGTTCTTTGCAAGACACGGAATTCCGCAGTGTGTTGTGAGTAACAACGGTCCGCAATTTGACTGTGGAGAATTTCAACAGTTTGCAAAGCAATATGGATTTAAGCACGTTACTTCAAGCCCTTTATACCCACAGGCAAATGGCCAGGCTGAGAAGGGAGTGCAAATCATCAAGAGACTGCTAAGGAAGGCCAAGGATGATGCATCTGATCCTTACCTTGCCCTATTGAGTTACAGAGCTGCACCTCTGGAGTGGGGAGCTTCGCCTGCTGAGCTACTCATGTGCCGTAAGCTTCGCACCACAAATACCACAAGGACATGACCACAACATTTGGATTGAAAATAAGAGAATGCTCAAACTCAAACAGAAAATTGCATATGATAGAGCTACAAAACATCTGGAACCTCTTTCTGAGAAAGACACTGTAAGGATCGAGGGACCTAATTGTTGGGACAGAAAAGCGACTGTCCTCAGCGAAGCCGGACCGAGATCTTACATTGTGGAAACAAAGCATGGACAAAGAGTGAGGAGGAACAGGAGGAGTCTTCTGAAGGTTCCCGGGAATTGTAAGAAATCTTCTGATGCGGCTGAGGCTGCAAAGCAGGTGGATACATCGAAGGAGCACAGACCTCAACCACCAGCAATTTCTGGGATTACTGAACCTCTTCGAAGATCAACAAGAGTTAGACGACAACCGGACAGGCTGATTGAAAATGTTTAATGTTGTGTTATTGTTGCTAAAATTGTTGTAGAGCTTCTTATTGTCATAAATAATGGATAGATATTGATAAGAAGTGAAAATAATTGATAACAAAACAAAATTATAATAATAATAATAATAAATAATAATAATGAAAAAAAGGCATAGGCATTGTTTAACGTTTGAAAGGGAGATGTAATGATAGCAGTTATATCATTGGCCACTAGTTGGCAGTATTGCCCGATGTGTGTTTTGGTTACCAGACGAACAAGTGTGTCTGCACATAGACGAGAATGCAAGTCAGTAAATTAAGAGACACAAGCTTGCAGCATCACGTTGCCTGCGTGACTTCTGAAGATAGAAGACGGAACATTACAGTAACCATTAAAAAAAACGTATAGTAACCATAAAATTATTTTTAAAAAAACGTATCGTAAACATACTAAAGCTGTTGCTTTATGTTATTTACAAAGAATTTTTGTTTAAAATCCCCCTGGCTCTTCTTTTTGTCTTTTCTCTATTATGTACGTATTAGTAGCTGACCTTCCCACAACTCCCTGGCAGAAGGTAGGCACTGATTTTTTTTCATAGAAGAGAACATTATCAGTTTCCCAAGCGTGAAGAAGTCCTGAGTGACATGGCAGGTGCTAAGTACTTCAAATTAGATACATCGCATGGATTTTGGTATTAATAACTGTGTTTGGTTTGCTTTTGTGAATAAAGATTTTACAAAAAACGTATGAGTAAATATTTATCATCTCATCAATATTTGCACAACAGAGTACTGAGTTTCGAGATCCTCACAATAATAATTCTCAAAATTATATTTCTTAGCAATTTAGCTTAGTTAAGGGATATTTTATTGACAATCTAACATCACTATACAATGACAGAAAAAAATGGTGGTGGGGGGGGCGCGAATCTTTTTTCTTCTTGGTAGGGGCGGGCGTGAAATAATTGAGAGGCATTGCTAGTATATGCAGACATTATATTCATACAATCTCGCAGCCCGAGTGAAACACAGCATTGTTGCAAGTTCGGGAGGAGAAACTTAAACGTCCCACTGCTCTTGCAGCAGCGGCTTCTCGGGGCAAAGGCGGAAGTGACGTCAGAGTTTACTCGCCAATGTGGCGTTATTTTAGTTATTTTGTTCATTTTTTTTATCAACCGAATTAAAATATTATATAAAATATATATTAGAAATAGAACAGACATGGGTAAAAACAAACACAGAGGCAAAGAAATATATTTGAAAAATACGTAAAGCATGACGTCATAAGCAAGCGCGCAGCTTCCGAAGGACCTCGACCACATCCACACCGGAACAAAAACAGTCCACCGCTAAATTCTTCTGATTTAGTGCGGAACTGACTGTAAATTTCTCACAGAATGTCCAGTGCTACTCTAAAGGACTACGACATAATTCATTAAGTCTTTGTGTCCCGATAAACTCATCTTCGCGCGTTGATGCTTTTCGGCGTAGTTAGCTTAGCTTGTTAGCTTGCTAGCCGCTAACGAAAAGAGGCACATCGCCAAGCAGAGATCAAGTGCGGATTTTTTGGAATTATCATTTGAAAATGTGTGCAAGAACGACACCCAAGTACAAAGAGGAACGATGTGGAATAAAAGAAGAGAACGAGCAACATCTTCAACTGCTGGACGAAGTTTGCAACCAGCCTCGTGTTGTGCCAATCAAAGCAGGTTTGTACACGTCTTACTCTCATTTGCTTTGTAAAGAACGACTTTCTATCGTTAAAAATATACATCACAACATTAAGTTGTTTGGGGAAATCGTTCAAGGTTATTGCCGTTTTATTTTTAAATATTGCCTTTTACTATCCGGTTCGCTGAACATTTGTTTATGGCAAATTAAATCAGTGCAGAAATTAAATGCCAATAACCATTAGCGGGGGGTAAACTCCGTGTTTTTTTTTCTCAGTTTAAAATTTGAACTGATTATTTAACATTTTACTTATTCCGGTTTTTAAATGTTGTGAAAGAAATTAAGTTTGTCATGTCATCATGTTTCAAAACTGCTGACAGATGTAGTGTATTTTTATATCCACTGTTGGAGTTGAGCCACCGAGAAAATGAGAAACATTTAGTAAATGAATCTTAAAAGCCAAACTTACTCCAATGCGTGTTCGTTTTTTGTACTCAAGAAGAATAGGGTCAAATAAAGACTTAACAACAACTGAATAGAGTTCCAATATTTAGTTTCTTCAATTTCTGGCGTTCAGGAAATAGTACAAATACAGATATCTGGGCAGCTTTTTCTTAATCTGACGAGAAACTGTACTCAGACGAGTACAATCGAAAAATGGCGCGCTGATCTCAGCCCAGCCTCACATTTTATAGGAGGTTTTTTATGTCAAGGGTCATGTAGGTTGAATCGGTCGTCCTTGCTCCTTCCCACGTTCCACGTCCAAGGCTGACCTTCTCAGGCAGGTGGCAGTCTCTCGGTCTCTCCTGCTCACATTCCCCTGTAATCTCGTCAGTGTACAGATTGTGTGGTGTATGTTTTCCCCAGGTCAAATTGTTGTGTTTTTGGTGTTCTTTATAGTGTCCCTGTGACGTCCTCCCCGGCCCAACTTGATGTTTGTATCTTCTATGGCCTATGTGGAGAATGTGTTTTATTGTATTTGTCCATGAAGTGCTATCTGGTTAGTCATCAGTTTGACCTGAGCAGACTGAATCTGTTTGTTCTGAATGAGAGTGTGGGTCATGAAAATACTATGTGTGCAATTTTGAGGTCTTACATTTAAACTAAGTCATATAAATTTAGCATATGAATGCATCAGTGAACACCATGACTACAATCCCAGTCAATCTTATCGATGCACTGTACTTCTACATTCATTTGGTTAATGATTTTTGTTTAATCAATGTCGAACATATTCAGTAAATATGAACCTGCTAAATTAAATAATTGACCTTCTGTCCCGTAAGTGTTTAAAATAATGCCAGCAATCGTAATACAATCCTTCAATATTCATGTCCGGTGTGGCCATTCCCTATAAGAAGGGAAGGCCGGAGAGAGGGGACACCTTTCCCTTTTTGCTTTTTGGGGAGACTTCTTTTGACATCAGCACGTGACAAAAATAACCAAAATGGCTGTGTCAGAGAATTTTTTTCCATCACCAATTCTGCCATGCTCGGCGACCTGTCCGGAGGGAAGCTGAGCCAGACCCACACATCAACAACAAAATATACCACATTTTTGGCGTCACAAAGAGGATTCTTGCTCCATTGAGGGTCTCAGGGTGCTGGGACGCAGGCGTTCAACAGCCGGCCGGCTGAACTTCAGGTGAGATGCTTTTACTCACAATGGGTGTTGTGCGCCTGTGTCCAAGCGGTCGGGGCTTTTGGGGTCGTTAAAGAGAGCTTGTGCGTGGGTCTGCTGGCTGATTGGTCGTGGAAAATGTCCCTGTGTTAGTTTCAATTATTGTTTAAACAAGAGGCCTCTATAATGATTAAGACATTAAAAGATGTCAAAGTAACCGCACTGTGAAAGAACATACGAAAATGTATTAAAAAATAAATAAATAAATGAAAAAAAATAATGATAGGAACTATGTAAATGGGGACTAGCGCGGGAGAAATGTGCAGAAGATAAAGAAAAGAAAGGTCTAATGGTTAAAGAGATGAGAACTAAGAAGTGTAAAACTATAGCTATAAACAACATAGTTGTGAATCAGCTCAGTTTGAGCACAGACCCTGGCCAGGGTGTAAATTTTAGCGGGAAAATTATGAGCTGGAAATAGAAATAATGAAGAGAAGCGCGCTTCCACGTATCGTATTGGGCACTTTGTGGCATGGAACACAGTAAGGATCGAGGCGTACCGTTGTGTGGAGGGCCTGGGGCTGAGCCACAGTTTCGCTGGTACGTAGCAAGAGATACGCTGTTCAGATACGTACCCTGTGATTACTCGTGTTCTGGTCGGATAATTCTGTCAGGGTCTTGCCAGCGAAACGCTGGGAAGAAGGTGGCAGGACTCTCCAAACGCGGACACAGGAAAATCAGTTTAACACAGAGTGTTTATTGATTCACAATAGTGGAAGTCCAATCATCAATTAAGGCAAATATATCTATCTTAGCATTACATCCGTCGATAAATCAGGAGAAAACACAAAGCGCTGGCGGAGAAAAGCTCACACCAGGAAGGAGATAAACGACGGAACGAAAAGCGCTTGCACCGGCAAGGAAAAGGAAAAACGATCAACATAAATAGCTTGCCAAAAGGGCAAGAGGGAAAACCAATTGGAGAAAACGAGGAACAAAAAGAGACCGAGCAATAGCTGGCAAAACGTGGAACACAAAGAGATCCAAGAGCAAAAATGCATGAACAAGAGAACAATCGATACCAGGGTCATGAACGTGAGCAGTGCAGGAAAATTATCAGACGCCGGGCAGTCAGTGTAGGTGGCTTAAATAGTGTGTGTAATTAGTCAGTGGATGGATGTCAGGTGCGGCGCCGGTGGGCTGGTCTCCCGCTCGTGATGACGCGGGCGGAGTCGGTCGTCGGAGGAGACGCCCCTGCTCAGCTGAGAAACATAAACAAAAGTGCACATGGCAGAGAGGTGACGAAAACAACAACAAAACAAGCGTGACCGGCATGGGTCACGACAACCGGGGGAAGCAGTTAATCCAGCAGCCGACGCATGCAGCTCCCATTGCGTCTGCTCTTTCCATTTCCGCTGCTCCTGGGCCAGGTTCTGGTGACGCAGTGCCCACAGCAGGCTTGTTGTCCGCACCTGCCGGTCAACAAGGTCACGTAACAGAAGTAGGGGTGGTTATAGACATGGGTTGTGAGTGGGAAGTGCTCTTGCTGTGGGTTGTGGGGTCACTGGGTGATGAGCGGTCCAAACCGAGCCACTTCCTGAAATGTGCCATCCTGTGGTCCAGCGCCATGCCAGTCACAAAGAGCTCCACTAGCACGGGGGCGCCATCGCTACCCCCTCCTCCGACAACGCTTCTATGGCTTCCAAATGCACACTTGACGCCTCAACCCGATTGGGACCCCATTCCACGATAGGGGTGCCCGTGGAGCCTCTGCATTCAACGACCGGCAGGTCTTGGCATTCCGGTGACGATTGATGGACAACAGTTTTTGATGGTGGAACAAGATGTTCCACGCTTTGCAAGCTTGATGAGCAACAATGAGCAACAACACTGTCACCCTTGTGGGACTCTTGAGATTGGCCGAGTCCCTGCCCTGGACCAAACCCGCACCTGTGAAACACTGGAATTCAAGTGGGACTGAATTTCCAGAAGGGACTGAATTTGACTGTGCACTTCCGCCGGGGGAAGCATATGTTGTCCTCCGTTCCAGCAGATTAGGCAGCTCTGAGACCAGGGTGGTGTTTCAGCACCCATTACGAATTCCTCTGTTATGGAACATTTTCAGAATTTCTCAGCACTGTGGTAGACAATGAATGGGTCACTCTGAAGCGAAAGCTCTGTTTGCGTCTCTGCCAGAGGGGTCGTGGACCCGGGGTCTCACTGACGTTGTGCTCTGCTCCACAGCGTCTCCAATTTGTTTTTGCTATATCTGCGCCTTCCCCATTTGACAGAGTTAATGCCGGCACAGCTTGGGGGCAAAGGGGGGCATTCCGGCCATAATGGCTGGGATGAGGACTGCACTGCTCTTGGTGCCCTCCACATCCTGGAATGGACTCTTTCCTGTGGAAAATGGATTTCATTGGCATCTCTGGTGCTCAATTTTTGTGTGGAGTGTGTCTGCTTGTTGTATTTCAGGTGAAGTGTAGATGGAGTTGGATGCAGACTGGAATCTCACTTGGAGCAAGCGACGAGGAGGACTCCTATGAGGGTCATAAGATGTGGACGTGATAATCTGAAACAATACTGTTTGCAAGAGCTCGTCGGTGACGAGGGCTTGGCAGCTCTCGAGCGAGACGATGCCATGGGATTCTCACGCTGGAGCGTGGCCTCAACTATGTTTTTGCATATCATTTGACTCGTGTTTGTGTTTTGTATGTTAATGTGTCTTGTCCTATCATGCTTTTATTACGCTGTGGATTTATTCTGTTCTGTAACGGTGTTCCTTCATCCTACTTGCCTTGTGGATGCAGGTTCACTATAAAGTGTTAGCAAGGATCTCCCTCTTTCCCCCCACTCTTTCGAAGGGGGTTGGGGGGGGGGGGGGTTCACCCGAGGTTTGGAGAAGCTTTGATGCCTCCATATGGACTGCACTGGAAATTGTTAGTCTGACTGCCGGTTTGCTTAAAGATCTATCATTGCGGGGGGATCTCCTTCGTGACCGAGGTGGTTGATTTGGGATTTTTTGGAATTATTGCTGGATTTATGTGTGGTCTTGCAGGAGGTGTTAGAGTGACACCAGGGAGCAATTTAAGATAAGATAAGATAAGATGTCCTTTATTAGTCCCACAATGGGGAAATTTGAGGTGTTACAGCAGCAAAGATATAGATCACACAGAGTCGGCGGCGTAATGTAGCCGTTAATGTATAACATTAGCAGCAGACATTCAGAAAAAGCATGCAAATATACACAGTATAAACGTATCTAGTGTAAGGAAACACTCCTAATGTCTGTCCATTATACAGAGGGGGAAACATTGTAATGATACAAACTACTGAATGATTGAAAATACTGCAATCATAAAAATGTTGCAATGATAAAAGTACTGTAATGGTAAGAGTACTGAAATGATAGAAAAGTACTGCATGATAGAAAATACTGCAAAGGTAAAAGTACTGTAATAGTAAAAGTACTGCAACGATAGAAAAATACTGCAATGATGAAAGTACTGCAATGATAAAAGTACTGTAATAGTGAACATCCTGCAGTGGTAGAAATACTACAGTGATAGAAGTATTGTAATAAGAATACTGTAATGGTAAACAAAATACATCATTGGTCAATATTTAAGTACACCCTTGGCTGAAAGTACAGTAGTAGTTAATATTGCATCCTAGGACTGCACAATTGCACTAATGCCCTCCCGTTTGTAGGCCTGACCCAATGTTCTTGTTAAAAAGTCTGACAGCAGTTGGCAGGAAGGAGCGGCGAAATCTCTCTTTGGTACAGCGAGGGTGTAAAAGTCTGTCACTGAAGGAGCTGTAAAGTGTTCTCAGAGTGTCATTGAATGGGTGGGCTGGTTTGTCCAGCATTGATGACAGTTTTGCCGTCATCCTCCTGCCCCCCACTGAGTCCACAGAGTCCAGGGAGCAGCACAGGACAGAGCTGGCCCTCCTCACTAGTTTGTCCAGTCTCTTTTTGTCTCGGCCCGAGATGCCTCCTGCCCAGGAGACCACTCCATAGAAGATGACTGATGAAACCACCGAGTCATAGAAGTTCCTGAGGAGTGTTCCCCGAACGCCAAAGGACCTCAGCCGCCTGAGTAGGAAGAGTCTGCTCTGACCCTTCCTATAGAGAGCGTCTGTGTTGTCGCTCCAGTCCAGTTTATTGTTCAGATGAACACCCAGGTACTTGTAAGTTGAGACCCTCTCAACGTCTGTTCCCTGGATATTCACTGGTGCAGGTGGAGAGTGCCGACGCTTGCGGAAATCCACCACCAGCTCTTTGGATTTCCCAGCGTTGATTTGGAGGCGGTTCTGCTGACACCAGTCCACGAACCCCTGCGTAACCCCTCTGTACTCCCGATCGTCATCGTCAGTGATAAGGGCGACAATCGCAGAGTCATCAGAGAACTTCTGCAGGTGACAGGTTGTGGAATTGTATTTGAAGTCCGAGGTGTAGAGGGTGAACAGGAAGGGAGCCAGCACAGTTCCCTGCGGCGCTCCCGTGCTGCAGAGGAGCACGTCAGACACACAGTCCTGTGTTCTCACGTACTGTGGCCGGTTTGTGAGGTAGTTGTGAATCCATGTGATGAGGTGGTGGGCCACTCCCGCCTGCTCCAGCTTGTCTCCCAATAAGGCGGGCTGGATGGTGTTGAAAGCACTTGAGAAATCAAAGAACATGATCCTCACCGTGCCCCCCGCCTTCTCCAGGTGGAAGAGTGAAGTGTGGAGCAGGTAGATGATGGCATCATCCACACTGATGCCAGGCTGGTATGCAAACTGGAGTGGGTCCATTGAGGAGCTGACCAGGGGGCGCAGATGGACGAGGACCAGTCTCTCCAGGGTCTTCATCAGATGAGACGTCAGCGCCACTGGTCTGAAGTTGTTGAGCTCCTTCGGATGGGGTGTCTTTGGAACCGGAACCAGGCAGGATGTTTTCCACAGCTGGGGGACTCTGCCCAGCTTCAAGCTCAGGTTGAACATGTGCTGGACGATTCCACACAGCTGGTCTGCGCAGGATTTGAGGAGCTGGGAGCTGATCCCATCTGGGCCTGCCGCCTTCCTCGCCTTCATCTTCCTCAGCTGGTTCTTCACCTGAGATGTTGTGAGGAACAAAGCTGAGCAGGAGGAAGTGGTGGTTGTCTGATGAGGCTGGGAACTGGAGCTTGTGGAGAGAGAGAGGGGCGAGAGAGGGGGAGAGAGGGTCTTGTTCGCAGTGGCAGGAGGGGTGGGTGGGGGCTGCATCAGGGAAGCCTGAGCGGGGTCAGACATTTGATCAAACCTATTGAAAAATAGGTTCAACTCATTTGCCCACTGAAGCCCCCCCCCTTCCGGGTCTTACCTGCTTGTCCGTGGCCTGAGATGGTCTTCAGGCCCCTCCAGACATCCCTGGCATTGTTCCGCTGCAGTTGTTCTTCCATCCGCATCCTGTAGGACTTTTTCCCCTCTCGGATCCTCCTTCTCAGCTGACGCTGCACTCTCTTCAGCTCGTCCTTGTCGCCTGAAACAAAAGCCCTCTTTTTCTCCTTCAGGAGAGCTTTAATGTCCGGTGTGATCCAGGGTTTGTTGTTGGAGAAACATCTTACAGTCCTGGTGGGAATGGTGTTCTCCATGCAGAAGTTAATATAGTCTGTAACTGTGTCTGTTAGACCATTAATGTCCTCACCGTGAGCTTCGCTGAATACCTCCCACACAGTTGTGTTGAAACAGTCCTTCAAGGCCTCCTCGGCTTCTCCGGACCATCGCTGAACTGTGCGTTTCACAGCTGGCTGCCTGCGGACGAGAGGTTTGTACACAGGCAGGAGAGCAACCAAGTTGTGGTCAGCTTTGCCCAGCGGGGGGAGGGGCAGTGACGTGTACGCCTCCTTGGTGTTGGCATAGAAGAGGTCCAATATTTTATTGTCTCTGGTTTGGCATGTTACATATTGTGTGAATGAAGGCAGAGAGGAGGAAGGAGAAGCATGATTGAAGTCACCAGAGATAAGGAACAAGGCATTTGGGTGCTGTGTTTGTAGCCTGCTCACAGCTGCATTCAGTACATCACAGGCTGTCTCACCGTTAGCAGAGGGAGGCACGTACGCCGCCACCGCGATCACATGACTGAACTCTCGCGGTAAATAGACCGGACGCATGCTAACAGCTATCATCTCAATGTCCCGACTGCAAAGTTGATCCTTAACAGTTATATGCCCAGGGTTACACCATCTATCATTAACAAACACAGCCAGCCCTCCCCCTTTTCTCTTACCGCTCTCCAGTGTCCTGTCCGCGCGTAGTATTTGGAAGCCGTCCAATTCCACGACGGCGTCCGGCGTTAGCTCTGTTAGCCACGACTCCGTGAACACCAGCAAACTAGCCTCCCGGACAATCCTCTCGTGCCGGGTTAGCGCTGTTAGCTCGTCCATTTTGTTGGAGAGGGATCGAACATTCCCCATAATAACGGACGGGAGGACGGGGTGATATCGTCTCCTCCTTGCCTGGCGTTTAGCCCCCGCACGACATCCCCGTCTCTTCCTCCTCAGCTCGCGGGGAATATCGGGTCTCGCTCCGGGAGCCCACGCGGGGTTAGCACGGAGTGCTAACAGCTGATCTCTTGTGTACACGATCGATCCGTAGCTCCGAGTTTCGTCTCCGGACACGATCGCGCAAAAAACAGCCCCCAACAGTAGTAAAACCACCGCAAGTTGGATGTCCATTGCTGAGGTGAGGTAAAAATAAAATAAAAAAGGGTAAAGGGAAAAAACACACGAAAAAGGCTCAATAGTGAGCCACGCTGCTGTAAACAGGCAGCCACTCGCGCGGCGCCGGAACCGGAAACGATGGAACCCGAACTTTTCTTCATTTTATTTCACTTTTTAGTTTATTTCCATTTTGTTCTTGAGGAGAGGAGGATCACGCTTTCCCATCGCAGAGTTGTCCTTTATCGAAGGAATGAAGTAAATTCCAAAAACGTCTATCAGCATATTCACACTATTACCAACATTGACAGGTCAATAGGATTATAACGTGATGGTTACAGATGAGCTAAAAACATCAGTAGTACATGTGTTAGCTTCATAATGGAACGAATATTGAATGGAAATGATATAATTATATACATTCTGAAACAGTTTTTATGAATTTAGATACTTGTGACGGCTTTATTGTCCCCGTGATGAGTTTGTACATATGGCAAAACACCAGAATACCACTAGAGAGTTTAGGGCCAGAGTTATTAAAATTAAGTTGGTGATACTGTAGGAATGATGCAAGCAAACGAAACAAGTACAATAATTAATGTGTTCATGTTTTTTTATTTTTATTCAAAACATTAACAGCCAAGAAGTCCATACTGCAGGATAAACCTGGGTGTGCCAGTGTTGGATCGTTTTTTCAATGGAGAGGATCTCCAAACAGACTTTCGCCTGAGCAGGGACTTATTCAGAGTGTTGCTGAACCTCCTGGACCAAGACCGACGACATGGATGGGGTGTCGAGATAGAGGTCCTTGTCTTTCTCTTCTGGCTGGCGAGTGGGGCATCATATCGGGTGGTGGCACGAGCATTTGGGATGCCGCGGTCCACTGCCCACTACATCATCCACCGGGTCACTGGGGAAGTGGTGGCTCTTCGCCACAGAGTCATCCACTTCCCCAACACTGCAGAAGACCTTCAGGCAGTGACCCAGGGATTTGCAGGACTGGCGAAGCACCATGCATTTGCAAGAGCTGCTGGAGCAATAGATGGTTGTCATGTCCGAATCAAGCCTCCAAGTGGCCCTGATGGTCATGACTACAAGAACCGCAAGCTTTTCAGCAGCATAATCATGCAAGCTGTGTGTGACCATCAGAGTCGCTTTCTGGACATCTACATGGGCTGGCCTGGATCAGTCCACGACTCCAGGGTCCTCCGCCACAGCCCCCTTTACCAAAGAGGGCTGTATCCTCCTCCAGGGCACTTCATATTGGCAGATGGAGGGTACCCGTACCACACGACCACTCCCCGTCATCACTCCTTACAAGCGGCCGGTGCAGGGTGTGTGGGCCCGGCGCTTCAGAATGATGAAGGTGAGATTCCGGGCCATCTTTTTCCACACCCTGGAGGTGCAACACACCTTTGGCACAAAATAATCTTTAACTGAATCATCAAAGAGCACAGACACACAAACATGGCAAAATATGAGAAGATGGAAAAATAGATTCATATACAATGTAATGAATGGTTAATAAATCTATCCCATCTTTTGTAGTGACATGGCAGCCATCCCTGCAAACCCCCACGTAACGGATGATGTAGTGGACACTGCAACCGGTATGATGCCCCACTTCAAGTCACGAGAGGAAGATCAGGACTCCTCATTGTGCCCCATCCATGTCATGGGTCCTGGAAGAAAGGTTCCATCCATGCTCCAAATGAGTCCCTGCTCAGGCGAGAATTGGCAAAACAGCACTGACACACTCAGGTTTATCCTGCAACAGTTATGAACTGGGGAATGCTTTTTATTTACTGTGAATAGTTACTGTGAGTTATGATGTACTTAATTTATGCCTTGTTTGCCCACCAGTTTTTCAATGAATTAATAGTTTGTAAGCAAAACAGACATGGTGGAGTCTTCATATTATTGTAAAGGTTTTGGTCTTTCACAAACCTGGGCTTTTTCACTTTTGTCTGAAGAAGCTGATCTCAAGGTGTGACTGGGATACAAACTAGTTCATCTGTTTTGAAAGTACCCCGGTTTTTGTTTAATTTTAAATGAATGTTATCTACATTTTAGTCTTGAACACCAAGCATTGATTTTTATTTTGATCAATCATTTTTTCCATTAAACTGAAAAACCTTCGTCTCCCTCCTCTCAGTTGCCCTTCCCTCCTCTGCCAACCTCTGTCTCTCCAATTCCTGTCTCCGCATTGCCAAGTCGAGTCTGTCTAGTTTGATCATTTCATCCTCTCTCCTTCGCTTTCTCCCTCTCGGTCGTTGCTCCGGCTGTTGGCCTCGCTCTTCTTCTTCTTCTACGACTTCTTCTTCTTCCTCCTCCTCCTCCTCTTGCGTCGCCCTGGCCCGACTTGGCCCTGGGAGTTCTTCAGGGATGGCCTGACTTGGCCCTGGTCTTTCCTCAGGGATGGAGGCAATTAGGACCAGGGGGGGTGATGGACGGTCTCTGTCCGAGCACTCCATCCATAAGGTCGAACCAGGGCCAAGTATCGGCAGTAGCTCTCCCTGCCACCCTTCGCCAGTCCCTGGGTTTTTGCAATCCTTTATATGAAAAAAGATAAAACAATCATATCTTCATTTTCACACACAAGAAAAAAAAATGTGGACTTCCATACTTTATACTTCATTTAAAAAAAAAATTTTTTTTGCCTGCAGGGGCGTCACTTTGCCCTGCAGCTCAAGTTTTTTCACGATGGTCCTGTATTAAATAAATAAAAATGCATGCAAAAATAAAGGATAAAAAAAAGGGTAAAACAGATGCAAACATTAGTCAGAAATCCTGGTGTTATGGGTAACATGCAGATTTATGCACTTCAGTACATTAGTTCATGACCGTTTCAGTGCGTTTTATCATGTTAATGTGGAGGGTGATTCATATATTATTCATTAATATCAGTAATTGGAGAGCACATTGTCGGGGGTACATGGAATTTATACAGGGCACATTCTGTGCTAGGATAAATAAACAGCTGCGTGTTAGCGCAAATCTAATTCAAACACAAATGGCTGATGAATGGAATAAAATTGCTATAGTGGGTCTCGCCATTCTTATGCGTTTTCTTTTTGATATTTTGAGTTTAAATGGATGGAAATAAATAAGACAATAACCCGTCAAATATTTTTCCCGCTAGAAATTGTATTTTTGCCTCCATGCTGTGGCTGCGGAGAACTTGGCCCCTGTAAAGAGGCTGTCGTACTCCCCGCACAGCTTGATCAGCGCGGTCATCTCCTTGCTCCCTAAAACATGAGGGAAAGATTAAATAAAATAATGCTAACATGCAGAAATAAGACAATTCAAATGTTTCAGCCGTACCTCCTATGCAATAGTTCTTAGAGCTACATTAGTTATATTTGGCCGATATCGCAACTAATTAAATTATCTTAATCTGGAGCTAATTATCCAAACACTGCTGCCCAATATTTCTCATGAGTGCTGTCTTAATATTACATATAAATAACTTGTACTTACATCTGAAAGTGCACTCGGATGAGGCGGAACACGTGGCTTTGGTAGTTTGCATCTTGCGAGTGTAGAACGGCGTAGAGGAAGAGCGAGGATTTTATAGGGGCAATTTAGAGTGTTCAATCGGCCTGCCATGCATGTTTTTGGAATGTGGGAGAAAACCGGAGTACCCGGAGGAAACCCACGCAGGCACGGGGAGGACATGCAAACTCCACACAGGATGGCCGGAGCCGGGATTGAACCCACGCCCGATGATGTCTCTCACTGTGAGGCCATCGCGCTAACCAGTCGGCCACCGTGCCGCACTGTAGAAACAATATAAGACAAAGTCGCTGCATGAGCTTTGACATGATCAAACCAAATGTGTGTTTGTCTTTTTGTGTCCTGCAGACGTCAGTGAAAAATATCTCCGTTCTGTGAAAGAGGTGCCAGACCTGACTCACATCAAAAAGGAGGAGGAGGAGGAGGAGATCAACAAGTCACCAGTGAACGTTGTCCGTATAGAGACTGACGATGAAAACAAGGATGAGAGTGAGGACAAGAGAGGGGCGGAGCCTCCAAGCAACCGTTCAAGTCATCACGTGACAACAGAAGGTGATGAAGACCACTGGGGGCCATCACAAGCACATAATAAGGACACATTATCAGACGCTCATGACGATGATGATGATGATGATGATGATGATGATGATGGGCAAGCTAAAGGTGAAAGGGCACGACGTCACACTGACTCATTCACTTCAAAGCTGTCTTTAAAAGGACACAGAAAAACACACAGTGGTGAAAAACCTTTTTCTTGTTCAGTTTGTGGAAAATGCTTCTCTCAAAAGGGAAATTTAACAGAACACACAAGAACACACAGTGGAGAAAAACCTTTTTCCTGCTCAGTTTGTGGCAAGAGTTTCTCTCAAAAGACAAATTTAACAACCCACACAAGAACACACAGTGGAGAAAAACCTTTTTCCTGCTCAGTTTGTGGCAAGAGTTTCTCTCAAAAGAGAAATTTAACAATCCACACAAGAGCGCACAGTGGAGAAAAACCTTTTTCCTGCTCAGTTTGTGGAAAATGCTTCTCTCAAAAGCCAAGTTTAAAAGCACACACAAGAACACACAGTGGTGAAAACCCTTTTCTTGCTCAGTTTGTGGTAAAAGCTATTCTCAAAAGTCAAATTTAACAAGTCACACAAAAATGCACAGTGGAGAAAACCCTTTTTCCTGCTCAGTTTGTGGAAAATGCTTCTCTGAAAAGGCAAGTTTAACAGAACACACAAGAAAACACAGTGGAGAAAAACCTTTTTCTTGTTCAGTTTGTGGAAAATGCTTCTCTCAAAAGGGAAATTTAACAGAACACACAAGAACACACAGTGGAGAAAAACCTTTTTCCTGCTCAGTTTGTGGCAAGAGTTTCTCTCAAAAGACAAATTTAACAACCCACACAAGAACACACAGTGGAGAAAAACCTTTTTCCTGCTCAGTTTGTGGCAAGAGTTTCTCTCAAAAGAGAAATTTAACAATCCACACAAGAGCGCACAGTGGAGAAAAACCTTTTTCCTGTTCAGTTTGTGGCAAGAGTTTCTCTCAAAAGAGAAATTTAACAATCCACACAAGAGCGCACAGTGGAGAAAAACTTTTTTCCTGCTCAGTTTGTGGAAAATGCTTCTCTCAAAAGCCAAGTTTAAAAGCACACACAAGAACACACAGTGGTGAAAACCCTTTTTCTTGCTCAGTTTGTGGTAAAAGCTATTCTCAAAAGTCAAATTTAACAAGTCACACAAGAACACACAGTGGAGAAAAACCTTTTTCCTGCTCAGTTTGTGGCAAGAGTTTCTCTCAAAAGACAAATTTAACAACCCACACAAGAACACACAGTGGAGAAAAACCTTTTTCCTGCTCAGTTTGTGCCAAGAGGTTCTCTCAAAAGTCGCATTTACGAAGCTACACAAGAACACACAGTGGAGAAAAGCCATTCAGTTGCAGCGTTTGTGCTAAAAAATTATTTTCTAAAAAGGGTGCTGCGAGACACAATTGTGCTGGTGAGAATAGCAGCGATCCTTGAAGCTTAAAAAAAATAAAACAAAAAACTGAAGGAACTGACTCTTTGTGGTAAGATGTGAATGTGATTTTGAATAAAATATGATGAAATTGAATTTTGCAAAGCTTTTTTATTGACACAAAGCCAATGTGATCAGTGTCAGAAGAACCATTGTGTCTGAGTGATGATCTTTTTTTTGTTTTCATATCAAACATTATTAATGAAATTAATTGTCTTTGCCTGGAACAACATTTGTTAACGTTATGCTTTTCAGTTGTCTTTTTAATCGTACCTAATGGAAAAGGTGTGAGAAGAAACGGTGCTTATGAAATCAGTATCTTCTACAATCATCAATTAAATCACTCGTTCCACTTGCTCAACTGGCTTTCATTACGCTGTGTGAAAAGGTGAAAAACGTAACTAGAAGTTGAACTATAAAAAGAACAAGAAAGAGAAACGCAAATAGTCTCAGTTTCTCTCAAAGGTCTTGGAATGTCAGGAGTTGGCAACTTGATGGCGACTGGAGTCAGCGCTGGTTTTCTCGCTGTGTTTGGCTGGCTCGTATATGTATGGTCCATTGAACATAACTCAAACTCTTCAAATATCCCCTCACATACGTTTAATATTTCGCTTTCTGAATAAATTTCTGACTGGCTAAATACACTTTCTAGGTTGAGCTCCATCAAGCGTTTGGCATTTGTTGCTAAGCAGAATCTCACTTCGGAAAAATATACCAAATATTTTTTTTCATGCTTTATTATATTTTTTATACATTGGATTATTTATATAGTGAAAAAGGGAAATATTAAAATGTAAAATTGGAAATCACATACAGACTTAATTCAATTAATAACAAATATAGAAACATTTTATAAATATTGAACTCATTGAGAAGAGTCCTGATCTTGAAATAAATATTGAATTATAAAAAATACTAAAAAATTAATTCAATAACCCGACCCTGGATGAGTGGCAGAAAATGGCTGGATGGATGGAATAATTTAAATTGCACACATATTCAAAAGAACAAATTTGTTAAGAAATATTCAAGTGTGAAATAAAAAGGTTTAAATTGTTGAGAATTTTACATATTAAAATAATTGAATAAATATTGTATTATTACATAAGCAAGCTGAAATATAAATTGAAATAAATGAAAAAAAAGTCATGTATTTTTAAATGGCCTAATTTAGATATGGGAAGTAACTCTCTTTATGAAACTATGAAGGGACTGGAGCTCACAGAAGTGACCAGTCTTGGTTCTGAAGTTCCGATGTAACCAGATACTGCCCTGAGAGAAAATAGGCCTGAGCATTGTTTATGGTGGGGGCAATTCTCTCGCCAGGTCAGTGACCTTCCAGGGTATGGAAGTAATTTAAGGTGGTCACGAGTAGACTGGTCGTATCAACGGGGAGACGCGTCTGCTCTCCCTCTGGGGGACTTTTGGAGGGAAATCCCGAAGATTAGCGTGATGGGAATGCATATGCAACAAGGGAAAATTAGATATTCATGTCCGATTTGGGCATTCCTTGTAAGAAGGGAATGTCTGAGAGGGGGCTCACACGTTTTTGGGGAGACTTCTTTTGACATCAGCATGTGACGAGAAAAAAATCTTTTTTGAACCAGTTCTTTTCCATCACCAATCCAGCCTTGCTCGGCTGTCTGTCCGGAAGGCAGCAAGGACCCACACTTCAAAGACAAAATATACGACATATTGAAAGAAAAATAATACTCAAATATTGAAATAAGTATAGAATTGAATGAATTAACAACAAAGAAATAAATACCTCCTGGAAAATATTATTTATCAACATTCGTCAAAGCACAACATTTCGATCAGATTGAGTTCTTGCTTGCACATTCTTAATCGTAATTTTTTTACTTTTAATTTTTAAGTTACCATATTTTCGCAGTCATAGGACGCGCTGCTTCAAAGGGCGCAACACCTGTTGAAGGTGCTATTTCTGTCTTTGAAACACACACTGGGCGCACCGCCTTACAAGGCGCTAGCTCAGCTGCTTTTAGCATAGCAATAGCTCGCACTGACTCAGCCCATGGCAATTCACCTTGCCTCAATACCATAAGCAATCGCCACATTTCAAAGAGAGTTGCCATGATACCATTGACAATCGCTATCATTAACAATGACTCTAACCAATAGTGATGGGTAGATGAGGCATCCTGTATCGTTTCAACACAGTGACACAATGTATTGACACTGTGTTGCTGAATACTGACACCTGGTGGACTTGCAGGAAACATTTGACAGGGTCATCTGACACTGATCTGTCAAACTAATTTTATCCAATTCCATTGATTAGCGACGTGATGTGTTTTTATATATCCTATTTCGTATTACTTTCCATCACACTAATTATTCTCTCATTTATCTAATTTATATATTTAACTGAATTATTGTTGTATTGCACTGGAGAGAGGAGCTCTCGAATCTCGTTGCACACTTGAGTACAATGACAAAGGGATTTCTGATTCTGATTAGGCATTTGCTTTCACATTATTTTTACATACATGCAATTTCAGAAAGAAAATCTTTGATATTTGAGACGCAGTTGATAAATTAAGTGAACATCTGTCTGAATGCCCAAATAAAAGTGTTGTGAATGACAATGTACTCATTGTAATTCAAGATTTTTATTAAAAAAAATTAGTTTCTCCAGCGTTTTGTTATTCAGTCTATTTCTTTTTTTGAGGCAATTTCCCCCGCCTTTGAGAAAATCCTCTCACAAGGCACTGAAGAGGGCGGTGTGCTCAACGCCTGTGTGGCTAATATAAATAGGTGAGGAAACGTTGCCTCCCTGGACTTCCAGTATAAGAGCGGGTCTTCCGTACGTGCAACGTGTCCTGCTGACGTATAGCGCTGCACCTCTGAGTGCGCATCAACAGTGACGTCTTCCATCTTGCGGATATTTAATGCAAAGTAACATGCCAATAACTCGATGCTTGTTTTGAGCGTCCATCCTGTTGATAGATACGCTTCCTTATAAACACAGTTTGGTGCGCGACCGCTGTGTCGACACCATTCCGGCAGTGGTCACGTGACTTTCTTAAAGCGGTACGCGCACCGACACGGGGTTTGCCCTGGAAGCTCGGCGCGCGCATCGACTCCTCAGTGTCGCTGGACCAATCACTACCTAGGAGAAAAGAGATGTGAATTTGGTTTTCGTCACTCACTAAACGAACATATGTGACAGTTCCATAGCCTCCTTCGCTGGCGTCAGAAAAATTATGTAATTGTGCCTGCTTTACAGCTCCAAACCCAGCTGGTCTAATACACCGGTCAACTTTAAATGTAGCTAGCTGGCCCAAGTCCTCCAACCACCTTCTCCATCGCTTTAAAATGTCTTGTGGCAAAGGATCATCCCAACTGCAGCCCCTTCTACACAGCTCCTGTTGCATTATTTTGGCCTGAAGGGTCACTGGCGCCAGGAACCCCAGTGGGTCGTAAACAGAACTGTTGACTGATAGCATCCCACGTCTGGTCAGAGCCCGATGCTTTATTTCCGATCCAAAGACGAAATCATCCGTCTCCACACACCACTGAAGACCAAGCGCTCTTTCTACTGGAAGCTTGTCATTGTCCAAATCCAACATCTTCAGCTCTTTGACTCTCCATTCTTCAGAGATGGCTTGCAAAACAACACGACTGTTGCTAATCCACTTTTCCAAAGCAAAGCCTCCTTGTTGACAGAGAGCAATGAGGCCCTGTATCAGCTGGATAGCTTCTGTGACAGTGGCTGTGCTCTTCATACAATCATCAACATAAAAGTTCTGTTGAACAGCTTCTATAACAACCGGTAGGCACTTAGACTGATTGTCTTGAACCGTTCTTCTCAGAGCATAAGCTGCGCAACTTGGTGATGAGATGGCTCCAAATAAATGCACCATCATTCTGTAAGGCACTGGTTGTTGTGTTGTGTCTCCATTAGGCCACCACAAAAAACGTAGAAAGTCCCGATCCTCCTCTGGCACACAGACTTGATGGAACATAGCTTGAATGTCTCCCATGAAGGCTATTGGCTGTTGTCTAAACCTCATGAGGACGCCCATCAACGTGCTTGTGAGAAGGGGCCCTTGCAGCAGCTCCGTATTCACGGACAAGCCCTTAAACGGGGCACCGCAGTCAAACACGACACGCAGTATTCCCTTTCTGGGATGATGGACACCATGATGGGGAATATCCCAAACTCTTCCTGAATCAAGGTCTCTTTGATCATCAGGTACTTGTTCTTGTAACCGTTGTTGGGCCACAGCAAAATTGTTTGGTAAGAAGACATCTTTCTTCTTAATAGGTAAGTTTATAGTATACTTTCCATCCTGTAACTTGGCAGATGTTTCCACTATATTGAGAAACTGCTGGTCTTCTCTTGACATTTCCTGGCTTTTCATGTGCTTCTCGCAAAAATCATGATTATACTGGTTCATTAGCAGCTCCTCCAGCCTGCTGACACCAATTCTATTCACAGATACGACAGAGGCTTCCATCCTACTATTCCCATCCAATGGGCCATAACCACCCAGCCGAGCGCAGTTTTGACATCATACGGACCATTATCTTGACTATTAATAACTTCCCATGGCTCCAATAGCTTGGGTGCATTGATCCCGATCAACAGGTCAACCTTGGCTTGAATGGACGGTACCTGTATACCTGACAAATACGGCCATTTACGGAGGTCTTGAGATGTTACCATATCGTCTGTAGTGACTGGCATTTGCGCCTGTGTCAGCACTTCCGGCAGTGGATGGAACTGAGAGCTTTCCAGGCCGGCCACCTCGAGATTAAAAAGTGAAAAGGCATGTCTCATCTTTGTTTGACTGTCAGGTTTAAAAAGGTCCTGACGCCTTCATTAGACTGAATTAAATGCAGAGAACCAGAGGAATAACCAGGGAAGGTTTTGTCTTTTCTCCATCGCGATGGGAGGAGAAGCCAGGAAGTGAAGCAGACGTCTTGCCAGTTCACTCTCCCGCACTCTCACTGACTTCTTCGCCCATCCCTCTGGACTTTATTCAAGGAAAAACGAAACTTATGGAAAGTGAAACTTATACAAGCGTGTGGGTGTGGCAGTTGTGCGCATGTGTGCTGAAGCACTGATGTGCGTGGCTGTGTGTGTGTGTGTAATTATCATTGATACAAATAGTGTATAAAAAACATGATTAAAAATACACAAACTATTTACATACTCTCACATTTCCCCCCTGTTTGTCGGATTTAAATCATGTCCATACGGCTTTAAGATGAGTCATCAGGGAATAAAACATATAAAAATACATTTCAATGTGCCTAGTGAAAAATAACAAAACTGTCTCCACGCAGAGCTTGTCCCTGGGGTGACTCGATGCAGGCCCCTTGCCTCGCTGTAGGAGGAGACAGCCGTCTTTACCTCCCGGATCTTCGTGTGTGGTGTATGTGTATGCACGTGTGGGGCTTGGGCGACAAGTCCATATTCATTTTACGTTTCAGTGTCCAGTTCGAGTTCGTCATTGTCCAGTTCGAGTTTGTCATACTCAACATCAATCAGATTGTAATGTTACTTTTGGGCAACAAACATGCAATTAATCATCATTTTTGTCATAAAAATAATGCAACAAAAACAGACTACACATAACAAAAATGAAAACCATAATTATCCCTAAATATTGTCTTTCAAATTCTTCATAGTGGTCATAACATCAATAATTGTTTCATTTTTAAAACTTTAAATGCAATTATGTTCTTCAATCAAGGTTCAAATTTCTTTATGTACGTCATTAATTTCCAAACCATATCTAATCTTTTTATTCTGTGGCTTCAACATTCGTATCTGTGGCTGGTGGTGTGGTTCTGATGTGCGTGTGGTCCGAGATTGTGTCTCGGGGAGGGATTTGCGTTGCTAGGCCTTTAGCTGGAAACCGGTGAAGCTTGTACTGCAACTGGTGGATCCAGCTGCCACGCCCCGCGACCTTTGCAGCGTCGGGGTCACCGCCATCATCTGGCGAGGGCCATCTCAGCATTCACTTCCCCCCAACGGAGTCGTTTCAACACCTTGAAGAAGAGTTGGTCTTCCACACGGACGTGAATTCTCTGTGAATCAGAAAAACACTTGACCAGTATTTGCGTCTTTTGCATCTTTTTCGGTCAAACATGTTTTTTGTTGGTGGTTCTGATGAACCTGAGAGTCTATAGGGGATAGTGTCCTTCCTTCGGCTGGCATTGTCCTCATTGCTGTGATTGAAACACAGTCTGGCCATTGTCTCCTTTTTTTTTTTTTTTTTTTTTTTTTTTTTTTCCATTAGTGCGTTCCACAAGTCCTGCAGACTGTATGCACAGTGACGCTTTGAGTCCATTTTTAACAACTGTCCCACTTGTTACAACATCATTCACAAAATGCATCATTTTCACTTCAAATCACTTCTTGAAATTCCAAATGTCAGGATAATTTGATTACACAACACTTTTCCCAATCGTTTTTAGCATCAGCATGTGTTGTTGGAAACAGCTTGATCCATTTTGAAAACATATCAATCATAGTCAAACAATATTGCAACCCAAACAAATAACAGTGTCCAAAAAAAATTTTTTTGTTGAAAAGTCTGTATGTGGGAACAATTCCATATCATATCTCCTCCCTGTTGAGGCACGACGTCTGCTCGTGTCTCACTCAATGTTTGCATCATTGTCCACCCAATGTGCATGTTCAATTAGTGGTGCCTTTTTCCCTGGCCTGAGATCAACTTGTCAAGTTGATTTACTGTGTGTGTGTGCTTGTATTACTATCCTTCTTGAGACCTCGACCAGTAAAAACACCTTCTGTATTAGGACCAATGGACAACTTAGGACCGAAATGGTGGTCCTAATAAGGAAAACCAATGCAACTGATAGAGGATGGCTCACTAGCATGCCTGGTGGTGAAATCTGGTAAAAAAAAGTGTGGTCTTGAGAAGGAGGGTTTTTTTACAAATTGGTGTGTATCAGTTCCAAGAAGTGCGCCCCCCTGGTGAACTTATGTAAATACAAGTGTGTGCAAATTATTCAAGTGCGCCCCTCTGGTGAATTTATATAATAACAAGTGTGTGTGAAATATTAAAGTGCCCTCCCACTGAAACAGTAAATGTAATTTAGATCTTAAAATAAAATCAGTTTTATATTATTTATATTATCACTAAATATGGGGGAAAAAATTACAAACAATAACTAAAACTGTATATTTAGTTTTATATATATATATATACATATATATACATATATATATATATATATATATATATATATATATATCCATATATATATATATATATCCATATATATATATATATATATATATCCATATATATATATATATATATATATATATATATATCCATATATATATATATATATATATATATATCCATATATATATATATATATATCCATATATATATAATTAGTAAAACTAATTATTACTCCAAAATATTTAATGGATTTTGATTACAATAGTTGATTGTTGGGGTGTAAATCTCTCATTTAAAGACGATTCGATACGCATTGCGATACATGGGTTGCGATTCGATTCAAGGACGGTTCAGTTTTTAAGTTTCAATTCGGTTTGATTCTGTATAATTACAATTCGATTGGGTTTGAATCAGTGTAGAGATGGCACGATTATTTGATCAATAAACAACTTTCCATTATCAAATTAATTGACAATCAATTTGATATGATTAATAGCCCAAATATCTTAATTTAAAATGATCCAAATTCTTGGAATTAGTACATTTACTTTTACTTTGGAAAGCATGATCAAGTGCAATTGGCTGTTGACCAGTTCAGAGTGTACCAAATGCCTGCAACCTATTGTTTTTTTGTTTTTTTTTGTGCATTTTTTTAGATTTTACAGCACAAACCAGTAACTGAATCATAATTTGGACAAGACAGGTATGGAAATTAAAACATTTCAACACAATAATCCATTGTTTAGTTGCAGCTCTAATTCATTTCATATTTCACAGCTCAGTTATTGATTATGATACAATGAGTTTGTTTCGACGTAGACACTTTAAAACGTACAATAACTTGTCAGCACTGTAAACATTAAATTTCCTTTTAAAGAATATAATCACAGACTAGGAAAAATTATATTTGAATTATTTTGTCGCATTTATTAACATGTAACAGATCGCCAAGCCCCAAATTATTCACATTAATTCTATGCAATTCAACAATAGATGTGTGACGACTTAGATCAAGGCACAACAAGCTGCTGTTTGACTTCATCCTCAACTTGGTTGTACAACTGTTGCACGCACTTGTTAGTGAAATGCTGTCGACTCGATATGGCATAACGCGGCTCGAATGTTTCTATCATGTCCCGAAATCCGTTATTTTCCACGACAGAGTATAGTCATAAATCTTTAAAAATTAAAGACGTTAATGAGGCTGTTATTACCTTTTCTCGAACTGAGTTGTAGGCGAGCTTTGGTCAGAAGAAATCCTGTAGGTTTGCATCTTTTTCTGTCTGTGTATTAGTGTGAGCGAGGCTCGATTGATCAAATCCATGCCTCATCACCAAATGAGTGCGTAGACGTATCCATATACAGTCTTTGCCTATGGCGACACTTTTATCCAGAACTCCATTCTTTTTATGAAATCCTAATTTCTTCCATACTTTGGATTTTAAATTTACTTTAGCGTTGTGAATCTCCGAATCTGCTATTACCCCGCTCATTCCATCGCAAACTTGACGCGCTTTCTGACGTCACATCGACAAGTCTCGCGTGACTTTGAAAGAGGGATACGCAGTTCTCAGAAGGAAGTTAATGAATATTCTCATTCATCCAAGTAATTTTTAATTTCCATTGTATTTAATCGATCGTTACTGGGACGTCTTGGTTGTATTTTAAGACCGTTTTCTGCAGTTGTATCATTAACATTAATTCGATTCATCACATTTTAACCGGTGTTCTGAAAATCCTTCCTACCCATCGAGACGTCCTACCAATGCCTAGTCCACAACTGCACAATGCCGATCGTGATTTCGTAGAGTTTTTTTGTCCTACCTGTCGTTTGTTTGATTAAAAGTGGGGAGTACTTAATATATTTATTTTCATTGAGTCTTGTTTTTTACTTTACTTTATTTATATTTATATATTTTACTTTATTTCCATAGCCTCAAAATACACTGACGTGTGTTGAGCACATTACATTACTCACGCGTATGCCACAATTGATATCGCCTGTAAAAGATGTTTGTAAACATATATATGCAGATAAACTGTTAGGACATCCTACCAATTTACGTCTACGTGTATATATTGTTTTAATTATACCCATATGCATGTAAATTACACGATCGTAAAGCACACAGTAGTATTTGGCTGAAAAATTGCCTCTGGTAGGAATTTTCGCATGGGTAGGATATTTTGACATATTCAGGCTGTCAAAACAGCCTCCTGTAGGACGAGTCGTACGCGTAGGACATTTTGGCGGAACACCGGCACATCGGCCGGCACAAGCTATTTTTAGACCGGGTTGTTTGCCCGTGCACCGATGTACTCGCATCGTTTAAATGAAAACCGAATATCCGGTCCAAATCGGGTTTTTATTACACCCCTAGTTGATTGGATAAAACAATCAAGTCAATTAATGTGATCAAATCAGAATTAGAATCTTGAAACAACAAAGGAAGATGCAACAGATTGTCTGTGTCTCTGTGTGCGCGCGCTGCGCTGGTGGGGGAAGGGGGGGGGGGGGCTGCAAGTGACAGTCACGGAGCGGAGGGGCGTCTGTCAGTGACGTGCATCTATTACTATTAGTGATTAGGTCAAACCATGCCTGTGAACAAACAGCTGTTTAATACATAAAACGGCCATTCAAAAATTATTTTGCGTCCATCGCTTAGGCGCCTCCTTTAGTGTGGTGCCCCTATGCGCCGCAGCTTAATGAAACCATCAGAAGCATATCATGCGCAAAAAGGAGAGACTCAATGCTGAGGTCACCAAACCAGGAACCCTCATCGCCTCAACTGGTCCCATACAATCTGTTGATGCAGGTTATGGACAGGATTGTTGACAGAGGACTGAATTGGTGGAGTCCAACACTCACTAGAAATGGTGACTTACTGCCACATATGCGTCATACAGTGACCCAACAATCAATGTTCCCTCTAAGCTGCGCGCGTGCGCAATCGCGCACTGCTTGCACACACTCAGCGCACAAGAACGTCTATGCAGCACACAAAATAAAATAAAACAGAAACGCATTACTTAATATTTAATTTTAGAACTGATATAATCAATGTTCCCTCTAATTTTTCATGTGTCTGAGCAGACACGCAAGTTCCCGGAGCACATATATATTTTGTACCATTTTGCAATGTAACTTAATGAGTGACATGTGTCCAGCCAATAATGCCGTACAGTTCGTGTACGGCTACGCAGCCAATCGGAGCAGAACGTCGCGAATGTGCCCTGCACATATGCGCCGTTGCTCAGGGAGCGTATGCGTCTGCTCAGACACATGAAAAATTAGAGGGAACATTGCCAACAATACTTATTCAGCTTTCTAGTACTCCATATTCCCGGAGAACCAGGTAAACTTCTAAGCACTCCGTGTGCGACGTGAGAGCTGCATAAACCTCAAAGAAACACTGTCGGATGTGCACATCTATCACCTTTGTCTTGGCCCAGAGATGGGCGATAATAAAGAGCTTCGGCCCAGGTGTGGATTGGATGTATCCCCCTTACTGCAGTACTTGAAAGCATCAAAATCAAGATGCTGAAGAGCGTCGGGGCCAGGACTTGGCCCTGCTTCGCACCACAGACAAGAAAGGCCGTGGCGATGGCACGGTTGAAGCACACTGTGCTGTGCGTGTCGTCATGGAATGAGGTGACGACAATGAGCAGGTGAACACTGCAATCAATCTTCTGGAGAAGCTTGAACAAAGTCGAATGCCATCTGCTGCGCCTGTAATTTTTCCCGTAGTTGGCGCAGCGAGAATACCATGTCTACTGTAGACCACACTGTGACTCTGGGTAGATGCGGGAGGCAAGGGCGACTTGTGCGAAGACCTTTCCCACAACGCTGAGGAGAGATCCCACAGTAATTGTTGCAATCGCCTTTGTCGGCCTTGTTTTTGTACATGATGATGATGTTTGCGTTTCACATGTCCCAAGGAGCTGCAGCTCATGCAGGCATTTGAACAGTAAAAGGTTCACAACTTTCAAAACCTCTGCCAGGATGCCGTCGCTCCCTGGAGCCTTCCAACTACTTGCAAGATAATTGATAGTCGAAGAAGAAGAAAGAAGGAGACGAAGAAGGATTCAAAGAAGTAGAAGGAGATGGAAATGAAGAAGGAGCAGATGAAGAAAAAAAGATGAAGACAAAGAAGGAAACAAAGACAAAAAGGAGACAGCAGAAGGCGATGAAGATGAAGGCTACGAAGAAGAAGAGGGCAAAGAAGAAGGATATGAAGAAAGGGATGGAGAAACCGAAGAAGAAAAAGGAGACAAAGAAGAAGGAGTCAAAGGAGAAGGAGATGGAGAAGGAGACAAAGAAGAAGTAGTAGATGGAGAAGGAGACGAAGAAGAAGGAGACAAAGAAGAAGACGGAGAAGGGGACAAAGAAGGAGATGAAGAAGAACGAGACGAAGAAGAAGAAGAATGGGATGGAGGAGACTAAGAAGGAGAATGAGATGGAGAAGAAGGAGAACAATATGAAGAAGGGCACAAAGAGGAAGGAGACAAATAAGGAGACGGAGAAGAAGGAGAAGGAGACGAAGAAGAAGGATATGGAAGTCGAAGATGAAGACGGAGAAGAAGGAGATGGAGAAGAAGAAGACAAAGAAGAAGAAGATGAAGGAGACCATAACATACATTTGACCAACACAATACAATACAACTTGACAGCAGCATTTGACTTGTTGAGCTGGTAACACACCTCTTGGTCCTGTGGCTTACGTCAGGGAAAGACAGACGAATGAATGCTACGTCAAATAGCTTATTCAACTCGGGCATTATTCCATTCCCAATTACAGCAGCAAACAATTTATTATTCGCTTCCATGAATATCACCAATCAGGGTTTGCCTTAGGATGTTAACCGACTCCTCTGCTAGCTAGCTTGTGGCCATAGAGTTCTGCGAGATGTTACTCAGCCACTTCGCTTGCTGTGTTTGAGACATTTCTTTTCTCTCTGGGCCCTAATGCATAATTAGCTTTGGAATACATAAGACAATAATTGTTGAACAGTTGTTTTACTCCACTTTAACTTGCATGGAAAAAAATACATGGGGGGGTACATTTGAACCTGTATGGAGTATTGTAACTATATTACTGATCATAACAAAACAAAACATTAGAAAATAAGTAAACTGAGCAAGTTCAGGTAGTCGTACAACATGAACAAAATGGTGGCCGTGTAGTAGCTACAATGTAACTGGGCAGCAGCTTTCTGTGCCTCAATCAGGCCTCTACATGTGTGTGAAACTCAGAGTGGTCCTCACAAGGACTATGCCCCTCCCCCACCTACACCAATGACTTGCCATTTTCAAGGTTAAAAAATAAATCTTTTCATAATGACCTCGAAACAAACTGTTTGAAACTAAACAGTTTGAGCAAGTTCAGGTAGTCGTACAACATGAACAAAATGGTGGCCGTGTAGTAGCTACAATGTAACTGGGCAGCAGCTTTCTGTGCCTCAATCAGGCCTCTACATGTGTGTGAAACTCAGAGTGGTCCTCACAAGGACTATGCCCCTCCCCCACCTACACCAATGACTTGTCTTTTTCAAGTTAAAAACAAACATATTTTCATCATAATGGTGTGCCAACGGATCTATATCTCTATATACCCGGGGTCGGGTCGCGGGGGCAGCAGCTTCAGCAGGGAAGCCCAGACTTCCCGCTCCCCAGCCACATCTTCCAGCTCTGCCGGAGGGATGCCCAGGCGTTCCCAGGCCAGCCGGGAGACGTAGTCTCTCCAGCGTGTCCTGGGTCGTCCTCTGGGCCTCCTGCCAGTGGGACATGCCCGGAACACCTCACCAGGGAGGCGTCCAGGAGGCATCTTAAACAGATGCCCGAGCCACCTCATCTGGCTCCTCTCTACGTGGAGGAGCAGCGGCTCGACACTGAGTCCCTCCCGGATGGCCGAGCTTCTCACCCTATCTCTAAGGGAGAGCCCAGACACCATGCGGAGGAAACTCTTTTCGGCCGCTTGTACCCGAGATCTTGTTCTTTCGGTCGCGACCCACAGCTCGTGACCATAGGTGAGGGTAGGAACGTAGATCGACCGGTAAATTGAGAGCCACGCCTTTTGGCTCAGCTCCCTCTTCACCACGACAGACCGATACAGCGTCCGCATCACAGCGGAGGCTGCACCGATCCGCCTGTCAATCTCCCGCTCCATCCTCCCCCCACTCGTAAACAAGACCCCAAGATACTTAAACTCCTCCACTTGGGGCAGGATCTCCTCCCCAACCTGGAGAGGGCATTCCACCCTTTTCCGACTGAGAACCATGGTCTCAGATTTAGAGGCGCTGATCTTCATCCCAACCGCTTCACTCTCAGCTGCGAACCGCTCCAATGAAAGTCGGAGATCACGCCTTGACGAAGCCAACAGTATCACATATTCTGCAAAAAGCAGAGATGAAATACTGAGGTCACCAAACCGAATCCCCTCATCGCCTCGACTGCGCCTAGAAATTCTGTCCATAAAAGTTATGAACCGAATCTGTGACAAAGGGCAGCCTTGGCGGAGTCCAACCCTCACTGGAAACGAATCCGACTTACTGCCGGCAATGCGGACCAAACTCTGACATCGGTGGTACAAGGACCCAACTGCCCATATCAAGGGGCTCGGTACCCCGTACTCCCGAAGCACGCTCCACAGAACTCCCCGTGGGACACGGTTGAACGCCTTCTCCAAGTCCACAAAACACATGTAGACTGGCTGGGCGCACTCCCATGAACCCTCAAGGACCGTGTAGAGAGTGTAGAGCTGGTCCACTGTTCCACGGCCAGGACGAAAACCGCACTGCTCCTCTTGGATCTGAGATTCAACCTCCCGACAGACCCTCCTCTCCCCTGAGTAGACCTTACCAGGGAGGCTGAGAAGTGTGAATCCACTATAATTGGAACACACCCTCCGGTCCCCCTTCTTAAAAAAGGGGACCACCACCCCGGTCTGCCAATCCAGAGGCACTGTCCGCGATGTCCATGCAATGTTGTAGAGGCGTGTCAACCATGACAGCCCCACAACATCCAGAGCCCTAAGAAACTCCGGGCGGATCTCATCCACCCCCGGGGCCTTTCCACCGAGGAGCTTGTTAACCACCTCGGTTACTTCAGCCCCTGAGATAGATGAGTCCACCACGGAGTCCTCAGGCTCTGCTTCCGCAATGGAAGGCATGTCGGTACAATTGAGGAGGTCTTCGAAGTATTCTCCCCACCGACTCACAACGTCCCGAGTCGAGGTCAGCAGCACCCCATCTCCACTATAAATTGTGTTGATGGTGCACTGCTTCCCTCTCCTGAGACGACGGATGGTGGACCAGAATTTCTTCGAAGCCGTCTGGAAGTCGTTTTCCATGGCCTCACCGAACTCCTCCCACGCCCGAGTTTTTGCTTCGGCAACCACCGAAGCTGTATTTCGCTTGGCCAGTCGGTACCTGTCAGCTGCCTCCGGAGTCCACAGGCCAGAAAGGCCCGATAGGACTCTTTCTTCAGCCTGACAGCATCCCTTACCGCCGGTGTCCACCAGCGCGTTCGGGAGTTGCCGCCATGACAGGCACTGACCACCTTATGTCCACAGCTTCCATCGGCTGCCTCAACAATGGAGGCACGAAACACGGTCCACTCAGACTCAATGTCCCCCGCCTCCGCCGGTACGTTGTCAAAGTTCTGGTGGGAGTTGAAACTCTTTCTGACAGGGGATTCTGCCAAGCCTTCCCAGGAGACCCTCACAATACCCTTGGGTCTGCCGGGTCGGACCGGCATCGTACCCCAACCTCGGAGCCAACTCACCACCAGGTGGTGATCAGTTGACAGCTCCGCCCCTCTCTTCACCCGAGTGTCCAAAACATGCGGCCGCAAATCCGTTGACACGACTACAAAGTCGATCATCGAACTGCGGCCGAGGGTGTCCTGGTGCCAAGTGCACATATGGACACCCTTATGTTTGAACATGGTGTTTGTTATCGACAATCCATGATGAGCACAGAAGTCTAGTAAAAGAACACCGCTTGGGTTCAGATTGGGGGGGGGGCATTCCTTCCAATCACGCCCTTCCAGGTCTCACTGTCGTTACCCACGTGAGCATTGAAGTCCCCCAGCAGAACGAGGGAGTCTCCAGGGGGAACGCTCTCCAGCACACCCTCCAAAGACTCCAAAAAGGGTGGGTATTCTGAACTGCTGTTTGGTGCATAAGCACAAACAACAGTCAGCACCCGTCCCCCCACCTTAAGGCGGAGGGAGGCTACCCTCTCGTCCACCCAGTGTACAGGCGCCAAGCCGGGGGGCAATAAGTATGCCCACACCTGCTCAGCGTCTCTCACCTTGGGCAACTCCAGAGTGGAAGAGTGTCCAACCCCTCTCAAGAGGACTGGTTCCAGAGCCTAAGCTGTGTGTGGAGGTGAGCCCGACTATATCTAGTCGGAATTTCTCTGCCTCGCACACCAGCTCAGGCTCCTTCCCCGCCAGAGAGGTGACATTCCATGTCCCAAGAGCCAGTTTCTGTAGCCGGGGATCCGAGCGCCAAGGTCCCTGCCTCTTGCTGCCGCCCGACTCACACTGCACCCGACCCCTTTGGCCCCTCCCACAAGTGGTGAGCCCATGGGAAGGGGGACCCACGTTGCCTTTTTGGGCTGTGCCTGGCCGAGCCCCATGGGTGTAGGCCCGGCCACCAGGCGCTCGCCGACGAGCCCCATCTCCAGGCCTGGCTCCAGAGGGGGGCCCCGGTGACCTGCGTCCGGGCAAGGGAGAACGTGGTCCAATTATTTTAAACTTCATAAGGGGTTTTGGTGAGCCGTGCTTTGTCTGGACCCTAAAGGATAATGTAAATGGCAGTCAATTTAAAACTGAACAAAGGTTAGACTGCTCGGAGCCACTTTTGTGATCCTGGCATGGAAGTCCATTGTTTCAGAGGGGTCTCGTTCACACCTCCTGTGGTGCAGCTGTGATCTAATCTTCCTGCATTCCTCTCCTGAGTGTCTGGTCATTAGCATGGTCTAAACTTCAGTTACACTTAAAGGATTTCATACTTTTGACTATTAAAGGAATATAAGAGTTTGAGCTTAACATAGTTCATTAGATGTTGGTGCATCCAATGTATGAAAATGTGATATTGTAAAATGCTGAGAGTGTGACTGGTGGCGCGAAACTGGTTGCGGGGGTTGTGCAAGAATGGAATGTTTTAGAAGCAGAAGGCGCTGAGCGAGACGAGATGACTCCGGGAAGGAGCGGCCATCGGGGGATCGCACGCAGGAGGAGCCACGGGATTCGGCGGGAGGAGAAAGACCAATGAGAGCGAGCTAAAGTTAACTGCAATACACATAGCCAATAGAATCATGCCAGGATGCCTTTGTCTGTGCCATTTTGCATGTTGTATAGTATGAATCAGGACTGGGCAACTCGGAGGTAGAACACATTCGCTGGTGGTATGAGAGGTGTAGAGCTGTATTGAGAGGGACCCAAACTCAAGTTGTAGATTTGTGTGTTAGGAATAAATCCACTCGTGTGTGAAAATGCCGGCTTCCTGATACCTTTCTATTGCAGAACGAGCGCGCATATTGTTGGATGAGTGAGAGTTGGGTAAGGTCGCAAATTGGAGTCAGATTACTAATTTGAGTTTACATTGGGTTAAAGTTAAATTCTAACATTGATATAAAGATAAATTCCAACAATTTATGGTGACGCCGACGTGATGCATGAGAGGTAATAGAAGTCTGGGACTTCAAAGAGAGTCTGGGACTCTAATTTTAAACCAATGTAAACTCAAATTAATAATCTGACTCCAATTTGTGACTTTACCCAACTCTCATTCATCCAACAATATGCGCGCTCGTTCTGCAATAGAAAGGTATCAGGAAGCCGGCATTTTCACACACGAGTGGATTTATTCCTAACACACAAATCTACAACTTGAGTTTGGGTCCCTCTCAATACAGCTCTCTCTGTCTTCGCTGTTCAGCATTAATTTATAGACACAATATGCAAATGACACAGAGACAAAGGCATCCTGGCATGATTCTATTGGCTATGTGTATGCTGCAGTTAACTTTAGCTTGCTTCTCTTGGTCTTTCTTCAAGTGGTGGCCCCTCCTGCTTGTGGCTGAAGGGTCCAGTTTCTTGTGCATCCCTTCCCCCTCGAGGTATCTGTCTGCGCCAGGCACCGACCTAAAACCTCCCAAACCTCACATTCTTTCACTTTCTTTTTCCAACTTCACCAGCCACACACTCAGCATTCCACAGAATAACAGTGACACAAGATGCAGGACATCGAATAAAACTAGCCAGGTTTAAACTCTTCCACTCCTTTATTCCCTCTCATGACCTCAGACAACTGAGGTCATCACTCGAACCCCTTATTTTATTGTTAAACACGAGCTAAAAATCAAACAACGAAAAATTAGTAACAACTATAAATCCATAGAAGGTGAGGTAAAGCTCAATAGAAAATTAGTAAAAATTAAAAATCAATAGAAAATTAGTAAAAATTAAAAATCAATAGAAAATTAGTAAAACTTAAAAATCAATAGAAAATGTCATTCTAGTAGAAAATCCGTAGAAAATTTCATTTCCTCCTCATGGCCTCAGGTCGCTGAGGCCATCTACACATACTCACATCCCGGACTCCCGTAGGGCCACAGCTGTCCCCCCCCCCCTCCTGGGGGTCCTTCTGAGGGATCATCATGTACTGGCCACCAGGAGGGAGTGGCCCCAACGTGCGTTCTATTGTCTTAACAGTTAATGATCTGATACATGGAATACAGCAACATCCGCATAACACCATAATAGCGGCAAACACAGCGATAGAAATCAGTACTGATGCAATCAGGCTTTTATATTTACCAAAGATGTTGAACCAGTCAGAATACCAACTGGTGTCCACACCTGAGTGCTCCTTCATTTTGTTACTTAGCGTGCGCAGACCCTCCAATGCCTTGGTAAGGCGACCGTCAGGAGATGTATTGTTGGGAATCAGAGTACAACACTGATCCCCAAAAATACCACACACCCCTCCTCTTTCGGCTAACACCATATCTAAGCTTATTCTGTTCTGGAATGCCATAAGAGACGTGGCAGCCAATTGCTCATGCACTGCCTGGAGTGCTGAGGTGGTAAAATTCGCCAATCGTTGGACATTATAGTGGACATAATTAATCCGGTCCACATTTTTGTTTACTGTAACGAACAGGAAAAGGCTCTCCCATCCTGCCGCAATTTGATCCACCAATTTATACTCGTCAGGGATCCCTCTTGGAACTCCAATTGCATCTATATATGTGGGATCTCCTGCATTCAACCATTCTTGCATGTCCCTTCTCTTCCTGTTAAGGAAGGGGATTCTTGGTCATTGTCCAACACCTTCCCACTCCATTTTGGCCAGATCTAAGGCTGTCACACTAACTGGCATGATCAGCGTTACCAGGGCGCACTTACCTGAGGCATTGGTGGGAAGCCTATCGTACAGCACTTTCTCTCCACACCACAGCCAAACATCATCACGAGCGAGAGGGATTCCTACTGGCAAAGACACATTTTCATTACACCATGACTCCTGGATATTTCCAATCCCAGGACCCGTCCCATTTAACTTTTAGGCAGGTGAACTTTTGTTTTGCAACTTGGGTGTCAAAAATAGGCTTTCTTTTTTATTCCCACATCATTCCATGGGTGTGTCCAATTAAAATTGTCACCCAAGTGTTCACCTGTGTCGGTTGTTTACATTTCAGATTTAGCAGTAGT
Source organism: Idiotropiscis lumnitzeri (assembly GCF_059441095.1). NCBI lineage: Eukaryota > Metazoa > Chordata > Actinopteri > Syngnathiformes > Syngnathidae > Idiotropiscis > Idiotropiscis lumnitzeri. Next base: position 14,367,049 of record NC_142392.1, read on the forward strand.
TGTTGTGTCTGTGTCAGCGTCTTACCATCATCTCGCTCTGCTCCATACCATACCATTCCATTACATGCTCCTTTCGCTCCATCACTTCTGTCATCCCGCATCCTATGTTCAAACGCCAACATCGTCCACACAAAGCACACGCCAGCAGGTAAAATAGTCAATAAGTTAAACATTTGCATCGTCATCGTCTTTGTTCAGACTCGAAAGTGTCTGACTTTGATCCAATTCATGCCATCTACACATTCCCTCTCTTGACCTGCCCGTCCGGGCGGTCAACCTCTAAGCTCAACCATGGCGGGCACAAATACTGGGGCCGGGCGCAACTGTGAGTTATGGTACCACTTTTGTCCTGTAGTTCCCAATTGGATGGCGTGTCAGGATCTAGCCAGAACTCTAAACTGTCCTTATCAGCGAGATTGAGTCCACCTCCGGGAAAGCACCCGGAGGTTGATGTACGGAGCGATGTCCGACTCCAGTGATGCTGAGTTCACTGAGTTCAAATATCTAACTGTGTTCCGAGATTACAAATTAAGCCTCGAGCTAACGCTCCAATTTTGACTGTTAATTGACAAATTTTAAAGCAACACAAATGAAATGCTTAAAATAAAAAAAAATCCCAAAACTATAATAACGCAGATACCGAATTAAACCTCTATTTTTCTTTTTTTTTTTTTTTTTTTTTTTTATGGGAAGAAAAGGTGCTCTACAAGACATAGACAGCTCCAAGACCGCTGCAGTCTTCACCTCCTATTGTCTCATGATTGGTTCAATCCACCTACATGCTGTGCCCACACTGATTCTGTCAACTGGGGGAGGGGGTAGAGACAGTAAAAACAATCGCGGAGCTGTGGAGCCGAGCCCCAAATCAGTCGGGCCCTGGGTCCACAACACCTCTAGCAGAGACACACACAGAACTACCATTTCCGAGCGACCCTTCCCTGGAAATTTTGAAATTTAGTAATGTCCCCAAAACCAAAGAATTTGTAGTCGGTGCTGAAATATGATCTCCCGATTGTGCAACAACTATGGGGTCTAGATCTCTAGTATGATGACGCTCATCAATATTCAATGCGATTTGTGGCTCGGCAAAAGTAAACAATTCATACCATTTCTGCTGCTCAGGGACAAGGCACGCGTGCGAGGCAACGCAGGTAGACATAACAAATATATAATTCTAACGCAAGATGCACTCATGACTAAATTTGGATGAGTGCATTTTTGATAAACCAAATCATGTTTGTGATCACATGTACAATGTGATATGTCAATTGGTGAATTGAAAGGGTGGCGGTTGCTAAACCACTCAGACCAGAGCAAGAACAGGGCATACCCACTGCGGGAGGATGGGAACCAGGTTTCAGAGCTACCCTCAAATGTTTCAGTTCAGTTTAGCCACTGGGAAGGAAGAGAGCACGACATATGCTCCCTCCGACGGATGTGCAGAGTCAAGTTCAGTCCCATCCGGGAATGCCACTCGAATTCCAGTGTTCGTTCAGTCAATGGCAGTGACTCAGGCAATCTTGAGAGTCCACATGGCTCAGTGGGGGTTGCGGAAGGAGCTCATAGCTCGCCCCAATATCCAGCACCATCGAAAACTTGTCCATCCACCGTCCCCGGAATGCTAGGACCTGCTAGTCCTCGAATGCTGAAGCTCCGCTGCCCCCTGTCATGGAATGGGGTACGAGCGGGTTTGTGTCAAGTGCGTTGGGAGTGGGTAACGGTGGCGCCCCCTGCGCTGGTGGAGCTCTTTGTGACAGATATGGCACCGGAGGATGGCACATTCCAGAAAGTGGCTCGGCATGGACAGCTCATCACCCAGTGACCCCACACCCCGCAGCAAGAGCACACCCCACTCACAACCCCCCATATCTCTGTTACTGCAATCCCAACCTCGTTGACTGGCCTGCTATGGACAGCAGCCAGTCTGCTGTGGCGCTGCGTCACCCGAACCTTGCCCAGAAGCAGCAGAAGTGGAAGGAGCAGCTGCCTCCTTTTTTCTTATCTCTCTTGGCCTTCTAAACCTGCAAGTACAACAATTTTAGCCACGCTCCTTAATCCAATCCCATATATTCCTTTTCTGATGTCGTGCAAAATTAGGTACAAAATGTGTTCTACTTAGGCCGATTAGCATTATTTCATTCATGGACTATTTCGCCTGATGTCTGCCACTGGAAGGTGCACGCCCTTGTGGACGGCCAACTGGAACAGCTGTGTAATGTCGACATTATTGGATGGGTCACTGCCGGAAGTCTCACTCCATTCACGTCTCGCCCTGGCCACATAGACCAGGCCTGTCTCCCTTTTCCCCACCTGAAAGACACAGCAACATCGACCCCAACGGGCCAGAAATATCTGATGCACGGCACAGCCAATCTCACCTGAGGTGTCCCCATTTAGCTGGTGACCATCATGCTGGTCAGCAGATCTGGCCTCGGCCTCAAGTGAGGATAGTTCCTCTGAAATAAATTTTGTCCCGCTTGTAACTCTGTATAAACCTCTTAGTCTGGTGTCTCCTTTGTAGGAGATTTCAACCAACGTGACCTCTTTACAACGTGTCGAATAAACCAATGTTGACCTTACTGCTATCTTTACAGCTGTGAGAGCTGTCACTAACGCCTCCTTCCCCCTTGGGTAATTACAAATGTCTTATCTTCAAACTTCCTACAAGCACCCAGTATCCTGGCTTTACTAGATTACTGCCCCTGCTGGGAGACAGAAAGATCCTTGTCACCCTAAATTTGCGCCTGTCTTTTGTTTTCCTAACACTTTTCACATATGGTCAACTAAAGTTGCTTCAACATCTATTTCCCATTTGTTCTTAAATTTGAGGTATTCTATAAGTTCTTCCAAACAGTGTTTTACAATGTCTTAGTCCTAAATACAATGAACTACGTTACAATGGAAAATATCAGAATAACATTCATACATCCAACATGAGACACGTGCTTGAGACCACTTCAGGGTCATTTTTGTCTGAAATATCTCCTCTACAACAACTTACCCTTGCGTTAAGTGAGTAATTTTCCATAAAAACAGTGCCACTAATTCGACATTAACTTCAAGTATCACTGCTGTGGTGCTGTATTATATGGAAAAGTCTAAACAATCCAAGAAAATTTTGCCCTATCCTGGACTGGGTGTGTGTTATCTAGTCGCGCATCCAATGTGAATATATCTTATATCTCCCTCCTTGTTGAGGAGAACCTCTGGGATGGTAGTGGTGAGGCGCTATTTGAAGCATTCTCTGGCCTTCTGGTCACACTGGTCACATGTCACCTCAAACCTGTGGACAGAACTGGACGAGTGGCACTTGCCAGTGAGAATGAGAAGGGGTAAATTATCTTCCTTCCAAAACTTTCAGTTTTGCATAAATTTTGTGTAATAACGTCAATCAATCATTCACTTGATGCTTGAATTTAATTACTCCAATCTTTCTCCAAAAACAATTTCAAAATCAATACTCGGGAGTGCAATAGGGATTCAGGTTGATCAGGCCTGTCCACCCATCGCATCCTAAGTACTGTAAGGGCTTGCCGGTGACCTCAAACAATTTTCTGTCCTGAGGCCCGTCCCTACAACATTCACTCAAACCACATATGCATACAAACACTTTTCTTTCACACTGTCATTCACCAAACGATACTTTCCAATTCCACACAGAGACCCCTCCCTTGGCGCGTCCGCCTTGATTTCACTGAGATTTGTGCTGGCAGATCCATAATTTTGCCTTAATTTAGCCAGCGTATGCCAAAATTTACAACTGTGGGTCTCTGGATTTTCCCATTCACTCCCCGTGAAGTTGTTTCTCCTCTCCTGGACGCAGCTGACGAAACTGCACCTGTGACATCAAACAGCTCATAGATGCGAATGTTAGCAGTCTGGTATTTATGGAACGATGTCATATCCTCTAAAATTGTCATGTCAGCGTTCGCGTCGTACAGTCAAAAAAACATCTGTCTTCCACCTTTGTCACATTTAATACACATCAGTTAATAAATCATCTACAAAACTATTTAGTCCAACTTTAAATTTGGTAAACCAATCTCCAATGGCTAGATATTCCCCTTTCCAAAGATTTTCTTTCAACATGTTCATAGAATACTTCACTTAAAACTTATCCCAAAACCATAATCCCTTTGCTTAAAATTTAAATTTTAATAAGATTGTCGCCGCCCTGCTGTTCCTCAGGCATCCCCTGCATGTTTCAGTGTTTAACTTGTGTTCTAATTCCCTGCTAATTTGTATTTATTGTTAGGTTGAATACATATATTTTATCCCGTACCTTACTACACTAGCACTGTAAAAAAAAACTGCTCCACACCTCAATGAGAGGCAGATGCCTGAAGATTAGATCAACGTCTGCAACATCGAGGGGGGTGCCGCGACACACCTCTGAAACAAAAGGACTGTGACCTTCTTACGAGAGCACCAAAAGGCATATCTTCCTTTTCAATCAGTTAACGACTGCCATTGATGCCTGTTTTTCCTCTTGTGTCTGAAATGTTTACATGTTCCTGCTGGTGCTTCCCCCCCGGGGCCAGCACGGGCGTCTCCACACTCCCCTGCTGTTCTCCGCGCACCCTCTCTCTCATTATTCACAGCCTGTTCGATCAATTGTATGGTCGCTGGTGCCATCCGTGAATCGTTTTATCTTTTGCATCTCAAACCATTCTGCTCCCCCCCCATTAATGGCGCCGTCGGATCGGGCGGCGGCTCAAACACATACTGTTGCGAGTCTGGCAACTGTGGATAAATGCCTCTCAGACATTCCGTCTTTTCTTCCACTTTTTCAATCACTTCATCCTCTTTCTCTGACTTCCTCCCCCTACTTTGGAACGAGCATCTAACTTCAAAGAGCTGTTAACTCTTTGTTAGAGCACACTCATGATTTTACGATTACACCTATAATCATTGCCTTCTGTAAAATCTTTCTCACTCTTATTTTTTTTCCTTTAATTTTCCCAATTCACTGTAGCCTTACCAAAGCCACTCAAACAATCAAGGTATCAAATCACAAACTACAAAGTCAGGAACCACCTATGCTCTTGCAAAGGTTTCTCATGCTCTCAAAAGCTTCCTTCAATTAAGATTTCATAACACCAATCTTTTTCTTTTTCTTCGTGTCATTTCCATCTGTGCATTTCATTCCAGTTACTAATTACAGTTACCTTAATAGAAAGACCATCAACTCAAGTATGAAACATGAAATATTTATTTCTTCAATTCCTCCTTACAGCAGACCCTAATTCTTATCCTTTTCATTTGTTCAAGTCACACCTTCTTCAATCACCAAACTCTGTCATTCTCAATACTGCCTGTTTCACCATCCTCCTTTCAATGTAACATTAATTGTTCCTTTCTCTTTTCTACACATTCTGCATCTTTTTCACATTCCTTTTCTTTTCTTATTGAACTTCCAATCGCTACACTGACACAATTTCTTCTCTTTTCTCTAGCTTTCTTTCTTTCTCTTTTCTTATTTCATCCCTACTTCATGTTTTTCTTCTCTTTTTTGTGTTTCATTTTTATGAATTTATCCTCAATCTCCGTGCCACACCCAGGACCCGAGACCACTATAACACTTCCTCTCCTTCGCCATCTTGAAATCAAAATCCACTCGTGCGTGTCCCAACCACTTTTACGCAGAACAATTTTAGCCTTCACATTCACACAGCTTCCACACAGACACGTAAATCCCGGATTTTAAACCGTGTCCCGATACGTAAATCCCAGATTTTATACCGTATCTTAACCACGAATAGTTCCAAACTATTCTAGTAGGTAAATCCCAGATTTTACACCCTACTAACGTCCACACTGTTACACTTACTTTTGCGCCAATAACTATACTCTTACACTAACTATACTCGTAGGTAAATCCCAGATTTTATACCCTACTATTACACTTTTACACTTTCATTTTTTGAACTATACTACTTTACTTTTGCGCCATTAATTATGCTAGAAGGTAAATCCCAGATTTTACACCCTAATAGCGTCCAACACTTTTACGCTTACTACGTTCCGCTCCTCCTTCCTCTTATAATTTAGCGTTGCCAATGTGCAGAATTTGAAAGGGTTCTGCTTACCTTGTTTGACTGTGGGCCCAAGAGGAAAGACGGTCGGATGTGTGGCTCTTCTATCCTTTATCAGGTTGTCACCTGGTGTGGACGTGGGAGACCCGGTCTCCAGTGGTTTTCCTCGAAGTTCCAAACTTCTTTTCTTTTCTTAGAGTCCCAGACTCTCTTTGAAGTCCCAGACTTCTATTACCTCTCATGCATCACGTCGAGGTCACCATAAATTGTTGGAATTTATCTTTATATCAATGTTAGAATTTAATTTTAAACCAATGTAAACTCGAATTAGTAATCTGACTCCAATTTGCGACCTTAACCAACTCTCACTCATCCAACAATATGCGCGCTCGTTCTGCAATAGAAAGGTATCAGGAAGCCGGCATTTTCACGCACGAATGGATTTATTCCCAATACACAGATTTCTCCATGGCACCTGGATCTCGAGTCCCTCTCAATACAACTCTACACCTCTCATGCCACCAGCGAATGTGTTCTACCTCCGAGTTGCCCAGTCCTGATTCATACTATACAACATGCAAAATGGCACAGACAAAGGCATCCTGGCATGATTCTATTGGCTATGTGTATTGCAGTTAACTTTAGCTCGCTCTCATTGGTCTTTCTCCTCCCGCCGAATCCCGTGGCTCCTCCTGCGTGCGATCCCCCGATGGCCGCTCCTTCCCGGAGTCATCTCGTCTCGCTCAGCGCCTTCTGCTTCTAAAACATTCCATTCTTGCACAACCCCCGCAACCAGTTTCGCGCCACCAGTCACACTCTCAGCATTTTACAATATCACATTTTCATACATTGGATGCACCAACATCTAATGAACTATGTTAAGCTCAAACTCTTATATTCCTTTAATAGTCAAAAGTATGAAATCCTTTAAGTGTAACTGAAGTTTAGACCATGCTAATGACCAGACACTCAGGAGAGGAATGCAGGAAGATTAGATCACAGCTGCACCACAGGAGGTGTGAACGAGACCCCTCTGAAAAAATGGACTTCCATGCCAGGATCACAAAAGTGGCTCCGAGCAGTCTAACCTTTGTTCAGTTTTAAATTGACTGCCATTTACATTATCCTTTAACCCCCGCCTTTCTTTTGAGGGCGCGCAACATGCGAGCTCACGAAGTTTGGAGGCGAAGCCTCATTTAGCGGTAAAAACTGATTCGGTTTTAACCAGGTCTCGCAAAGACCAATCATGTTAAGATTATGGTCTCTAATAAGGTCATTAACTAACAAGGCTTTCGATGAAAGCGTTCTAATATTTAAAAAACCGAGTTTCAGTAAAATAGGTCTATCTAAGTTATTCCGCGCAACAGGACTCCTGGTCATAATATTAAGGAGATTGCCTTGCCTAGGTTCCGGATTGTACCTCGAGCGACTATAAACGCGGCGAGAAATTCTGACGGTCGGAATCCGATAGTTATTTAAGAGCTTTCGAGTGCTATTATTGTGAGAGAACGGCTCGTCGTCGATAAGATCGACCGAGAAGGAATGCTTAAACCCATCATGTATTGACACCTCAGCAGAAATTATATCAGTATGTGATGCAACAGCGTATGGTGTGTAGCGCTCAAATTCAAGTCAATTGTCAAGTCAATTTTATTTGTATAGCCCTTAATCACAGACAGTCTCAAAGGGCTTTACATTTTATATTTTTCATTTTCAATTTTCTGGTTTTTATATCTTGTTCAAGCAATTCCTTACGGAAGGAATTCTGCCTAACTCTACAAAATGTGCACACTGCGGCGAAAACATCAATGGCGGTTGATCAATTTTAGTGGATAAAACACAAAATATTAAGTTTGTTTTTTTTTTTTTAAATGAAGTACGTATTGGTCTTATTTGTTTATGAACTTTGTACTGGCTTGGTCGGGTGAGAGTCAAAGAACCTCGGGTGGCCCTGCACAGTTTTGTACACATGTGCGTAGTTTCACCTCATCCAAACATTTAAAATACGTTTAATGCATCCATCCAAGGTTGCACGGATCTCATCGGTGAACAAGCGCATGCTGCAAGGAATGCATCTGCATCTTTGGCTTACTATGGGCTGAAAAATGGAGAACGTCACAACCCCCTTTTCTACCTACAAGTACAGGAATATTTAGTTCCTGGTAATAAAGTTCCTGTGGCCCAGGTGGTTTGCATCTCCCCCGCAACTCATAGTTCCTGGTAATTTTTGCAAATGAAAATGATGACGGAACAATGGGAGTTGTTGTTACTTTGTTACTCATTACTGACACCCTATGGCTGTTAAGCGTCTTTGCAGTTACAAAATAATTCAGTGAAGTCTAATAATATTATGGTGTATCTTAGTCTATTTTTAATACATATTGGATAACTTTAAAATATACGTTATTCAAATATGTCAAAGTGAAAGTGTTGTTGCTTAATTTATGTGTAGGGATTTTGACTCTTCAAACGTTAATTTTGTTTTAAAATTTATTTAGAAACAGAAATTTTATAAAAAAGTAGAAAGGGGAATGTTGGAACCAAACGTAAATCATGCAATAAATAGAAACTCTGATGCCAGGGCCCCTTTAATTCTTTTAGGGATCCAGATTATCATTAAAGCAAAAAGTACCCACGATGAAACTATCCATAAATGCAAAATGAAATACTTGGAAACATATTTCGCTTGAAGGATTTCTATTCTATCAATGACATTATGTTGTGATGGCCCCCAGTGGCCCCATCAATATGTTAGGGTCCCACAACAGGTGTTCCATCAGACGCACACAATAGCCTGTGTGTGCTAACTTCAGCTAGCTTCCAGAAACGTCTGTGACTATGTCAGGAATGAAATCGGGCCTCAGCCGCAACGTGCTTCCTTTTTAAATGCTCGTTTATCACTGTTGTGCTGCTAGGAAAGGGAGGTTTACATCGTTGGCCGTAATTTTGTGAAATGCCCCCATGGTCCGGTCCAATTTGGGGTCACACGCATTGCATGCATCAAGTCAAGTCAAGTCAATTTTATTTGTATCGCCCTTAATCACAGACAGTCTCAAAGGGCTTTACATAGCCACAATCGACATCCCCGATCTTAACCCCCAGGAGGGCAAGGAAAAACTCACAAAACCTCATTAGGGGAAAAGTGAGAAACCTTGAGAAGGGACCACAGATGGGGGATCAAATCTAGAAGAAAAGCTATGTGTGTTGTCTAAGTCTAGCATAGCGCTAGTTAGCTCTAGCCTTACAGACTCCATACCCTTCCTTACAGGCTCACTATTCGCCTGCAACCCGACCTGCTCTAATATGAAAAGTCATGGAAGGCTCAAACAATAATCTATGTTTCTAGAAAGAGTGATGGCGCCTTCCCAGTTAGGATGAAGGCCGTCCATCCTCAGCAGGTCGGGTCGGCCCCAGAAAGAAGGCCAGTTATCTATAAACTGCAGTCCCTGCTCACTACAAAAACTAGCCAGCCACCGATTTAGCGAGAATAATCTGCTAAACCTCTCATCATTTCCTCTCGCAGGCAAGGGGCCAGAGACAATTACTTGATGACGACTCATCTTTCTGACGAGATCACAAGTCCTTGCTATGTTTTTCTTTGTGATCTCTGATTGCTTCATCCTAGTGTCATTGGAGCCAACGTGTATCACTAGAACTGAATAGTTAGCGTTGTTTGCACTGCGCTGGTGTCTAGGTGTCTTGCGCGCTAGCTCCATAAGATTAGCTTCTATGTCGGGTGCTCTGGCCCCAGGAATACACATTACTGTGGCTGGATTTTCAAGCTTAATGTTGCGGGTAATGGAGTCACCTATCACTAAGGTGCGGGAGCCATGAGACCGAGGTGGAATGGAACTGCTATGTGTCTTAACAGGCTCACCGCGATTAGCAAGCCGTTTACGGCCAATGCTAACCGGACTAGCAGGTTGGCTACAACCCGTGCTAACAGTCGTGTCCGCCACATTTCCGCTTATCACATTATTCTGTTCTAGCTGGCGGACACGTCCCTCTATCAGGGAGAGTCTTTCCATGAGAATGGTGCAAGTGTTGCATGTGGTGGTGCACAAAACCATAGTTGCGTTTAATCACCCGGTTGTATGAAAGCGGAGGAACAGATGTTGCGCCGAAAGTGACGTCCTAAAATCTTTCTTCTTTCGTTCGTTCTTTTCCATCACCAATCCAGCCTTGCTCGGCTGCCTCTCCGGAAGGCAGCAAGGACCCACACTTCAAAGACAAAATATACCACATATTGAAAGAAAAATAATACTCAAATATTGAAATAAGTATAGAATTGAATGAATAAACAACAAAGAAATAAATACCTCCTAACATTTGTCAACATTTTTCTTTCTTGCACATTCTTAAACAATCATATATATTTTTTTTTTTTTACTTTTACTTTTTAAGTTACTTCAGTGCATTTCACACCTGAGCCTTCAGTGAGGTGCTACTTTGTCCTACTTGAATAAATCCCCATCAAAATACCATCATTTATGACACCACGGCTGGACAAATAATATCCAGAAACACACTTACGCACCACTGAGTGAGTGTTGGACGATATAGCTTCTCTTGAGAGGTCCGACTTGAAAATGTCCTTGCAAGTGTATCTGCAATTAAATCCATGCTTTTCCCTCCTTCGGCCATTGTGGTTTAAAAAAGCAAGAATATATTTCAGATTTTCGAACGGTCGCCAATTACGACTTTCAGTTGATTCAGCATAGCGCTGCCCCCTCACAAGTGAGTATCCAATCACAAAACGCGTTCATCACCCTCAGCATAAGGTCAGCGAGAAGGCTCACTGTAACCAACTCGTGATCTGATTGGCTATCGCAACCGTCTGACAAATATGAAAGTTCATTGACTTTGACAGAAAAGATGCTCGCACAATTGCATCTTAAGGCCTCGGAACGAATAATGCGCGCTCCTCGTATTCTGAAACCTGCCCGGCAACACGAGCTATCAGAATTCTGATTGGATTCAAAACTCTCACCTAAAAATACAACGCTCAGCTATACTATGACATCAATGTGACGATTATGATAATTTTATTTTTTTTTTATTATGTTTGGCCAGCAGAGAAGGCCTTGAAGGCCCACCGCTGAGTTACTTAATAGCCTAAATTAAACTTTACTTTCACCAATAGAGTTAAAGTTATGCTTTATTGTAGGCGTTATGTAATTAATAGTGAAGGATTGTATTACGATTGCTGGCATTATTTTAAACACTTATGGGACAGAAGGTCAATTATTTAATTTAGCAGGTTCATATTTACTGAATATGTTCAACATTGATAAACAAAAAGCATTTATCAAATGAAAGTAGAAGTGCAGTGCATAGATAAGATTGACTGGGATTGTAGTCATGGTGTTTACTGATGCATTCATATGCTAAATTGATATGACTTAGTTTCAATGTAAGACCTCAAAATTGCACACATAGTATTTTCATGACCCACACTCTCATTCATAAGAAACAGATTCAGTCTGCTTAGGTCAAACTGATGACAAACCAGATAGCACTTCATGGACAAATACGACAAAACACATTCTCCACATAGGCCATAGAAGATGCAAACATATCAAGTTGGGCAGGGGAGGACGTCACAGGGACGCGATCAAGAACACCCCAAAAACATAATCTGATCTGGAAAAACATACACCACACAATCTGCACACCGACAAGATTACAGGGGAAGTAGAGACTGCCGCCTGCCTGAGAAGGTCAGCCTTGGACGTGGGAAGGAGCAAGGACGACCGATTCAACCTACATGACCCTTGACATAAAAAAACCTCCTAGAAAATGTGAGGCTGGGCTGAGATCAGCGCGACATTTTTCGCTTGTACTCGTCTGATTATAGTTTCTCGTCAGATTAAGAAAAAGCCGCTCAGATATGTCTTTGTACTATTTCCTGAACTCCAGAAATCGAAGAAACTAAAATATCGCAACTATAATCAGCTGTTGTTGAGTCTTTATTTGACCCTTTTCTTTTTGAGTACAAAAAACTAACACGCATTGGAGTACCTTATTTTCGCACCCAAAAGACGCGCCGAGTCAAAGGGCGCATTACCAGTTGAGGGTGCTATTTCTGTATTTGATACATAGAACGCGCGGTATCATTGGCCGCAAACAGAACCAAGCAACCGAGCAGTCGCGCTAGCTGCTCAGTCGCGCTCGCGTGTTTTTAAAATGGCAGCGGGAGTTCTGTGGTATTTTATTTTAGCTTTTAACAATGTGCTGAAGTTGTCCTTATCCAAAAATGCACCAAGTCCTTGTCTTCTGTATCCACTATTCTCCACCAAACACGAGAGTCATTATCAGTCTGCCGCGCCGTCTCGCTGCCGCGCAGCCCCTCAGATGGGATGCCGACACAATGCCGGTGTGAGCAAATCACTAATCAACAAACGATGTGCGGTCATGGTGTTACATCAAAACTAAAACTATCACCCCGAATCAACTGAATAGCGTAATGGTGTAGGCCCAGCAAAATTCTGCCTACAATACCTTAGTTAACATGCATGCACACTAAAACAGAAGATAGCGTGGCTAGCTGTTTTTAAAAAGGCAACAGGAGCAAAACTGAGTTTGGTTGTATTTTATTGAACTATTTAACAATGCACTCACATTATTATTAATTAGTCATCATCCACAAATCCATCAAAATCATCTTCTGTATCAGAAATAAACAGCTGGGCAAATTCTCCCACAAACACGCCAGGTTCCCTCTTGTCATTGACAGATTCCCGTGTCGCTGCTGTGTGCGGCTCCTCAAGA